>NC_134353.1:52999134-53299134 GCF_048569485.1 Anomaloglossus baeobatrachus | reverse complement strand
GACCTGATCTTGCGTAGTACTCTGGGCAGCATTGCCAGAGGAGGAAATACATAAGACAGTTGAAACTGCGACCAATCCTGAACTAATGCGTCCGCCGCCAGAGCTCTGTGATCTTGAGATCGTGCCATGAAGGCCGGGACCTTGTTGTTGTGCCGTGATGCCATGAGATCGACGTCCGGCGTTCCCCAGCGGCGACAGATCTCTCGAAACACTTCTGGGTGCAGGGACAATTCCCCCGCATCCATGCCCTGACGACTGAGAAAATCTGCTTCCCAGTTTTCTACGCCCGGTATGTGAACTGCGGAGATGGTGGATGCTGTGGCTTCCACCCACTGCAGAATTCGCTGGACTTCCTGGAAGGCTTGACGACTCCGCATGCCGCCTTGGTGGTTGATGTATGCGACGGCAGTGGCGTTGTCCAACTGGATACGGATCTGCCTGCCCTCCAGCAACTGCTGGAAAGCCAATAGGGCCAGATACACTGCCCTTATTTCCAGGACATTGATCTGAAGGGAAGACTCTATCGGAGTCCAGGTTCCCTGAGCCCTGTGATGGAGGAACACCGCTCCCCACCCTGACAGGCTCGCGTCCGTGGTGACCACAGCCGAGGTTGGGGGCAGGAAGGATTTTCCCTGTGATAGAGAAGTGGGAAGAAGCCACCACTGAAGAGACGTCTTTGTTGCAAGGGAAAGAGAGACGTTCCTGTCGAGAGAGTTCGACCTCCTGTCCCATTTGTGGAGAATGTCCCACTGGAGCGGGCGCAGATGGAATTGCGCGAAGGGCACTGCTTCCATCGCTGCCACCATCTTCCCCAGGAAGTGCATGAGGCGTCTCAAGGGGTGCGACTGAGTCTGAATCAGAGACTGCACCCCTGCCTGCAGTGACAGCTGTTTGTCTAGTGGTAGCTTGACTACCGCTGACTGTGTATGAAACTCCATCCCTAGATAGGTCAGAGATTGGGTCGGTGTCAACTTGGATTTTGGGAAGTTGATGAGCCACCCGAACTGCTGGAGGGTCTCCAGAGCGACGGTAAGGCTGTGTTGACACGCCGCCCGAGAAGGTGCCCTGACTAGGAGATCGTCTAAGTAGGGAATCACCGAGTGCCCCTGAGAATGCAGGACCGCCACAACGGATGCCATGACCTTGGTGAAAACCCGTGGGGCTGTCGCCAGGCCGAAAGGCAATGCCACGAACTGAAGGTGTTCGTCCCCGATGGCGAAACGCAAAAAGCGTTGATGTTCTGGTGCGATCGGCACATGGAGATAGGCATCCTTGATGTCGATCGATGCGAGGAAGTCTCCTTGTGACATCGAGGCGATGACCGAGCGGAGAGATTCCATCCGGAATCGTCTGGTGCTCACGTGTTTGTTGAGCAATTTGAGGTCCAGAACGGGACGGAATGATCCGTCTTTCTTTGGCACCACGAATAAGTTGGAGTAAAAACCGCGACCCTGTTCCTGAGTGGGAACGGGGGTCACGACTCCTTCTTTTTTCAGAGTGTTCACTGCTTGAAAAAGTGCGTCTGCTCGCGCGGGGAGGTTCTGAAGAAACGAGTCGGAGGACGAGAGCTGAACTCTATCCTGTAACCGTGAGACAGGATGTCTCTCACCCATCGGTCTTGAACATGTGGCCACCAGGCGTCGCGAAAGCGGGAGAGCCTGCCACCGACCGAGGATGCGGTTCGGGGATGCCGTGAGTCATGAGGAGGCCGCCTTGGAAGCAGTGCCTCCGGCGGTCTTTTGGGGGCGTGACTTAGACCGCCACGCATAGGAGTTCCTCTGGCCTTTGTCCTGTCTATTGGACGAAGAGGACTGTGGCTTGGCGGAGGGACGAAAGGACCGAAACCTCGATTGTATTTTTCGTTGCTGAGGTCTCTTAGGTTTGGACTGGGGTAAGGAGGAGTCCTTTCCCTTGGATTCCTTAATAATCTCATCCAATCGTTCGCCAAACAATCTCTCGCCAGAAAACGGCAAACCGGTTAAGAACCTCTTGGAAGCCGAGTCTGCCTTCCATTCGCGCAGCCACATGGCCCTGCGGACTGCAACCGAATTAGCGGATGCCACCGCTGTACGGCTAGCAGAGTCTAGGACTGCGTTCATGGCGTAGGAAGAAAACGCCGACGCCTGAGAGGTTAAAGATGCAACCTGCGGGGCAGACGTACATGTGACCGCATTAATCTCAGCCAGACAAGCTGAGATAGCTTGGAGTGCCCACACGGCTGCAAAAGCCGGGGCAAAAGACGCTCCCGTGGCCTCATAGATGGATTTCACCAGGAGTTCTATCTGCCTGTCAGTGGCATCTTTTAGTGATGAGCCATCTGCAACCGCAACCACCGATCTAGCCGCCAATCTGGAGACTGGGGGATCCACCTTAGGACATTGAGCCCAACCCTTAACTACGTCAGCGGGGAAGGGGTAACGTGTGTCAGTAAGGCGCTTAGTAAAGCGCTTGTCCTGAACCGCTCTGGGCTTCTGGATGGCATCCCTGAAGTTAGAGTGATCAAAAAATGCACTCCGTGTACGTTTGGGAAACCTAAACTGGTGTTTCTCCTGCTGAGAGGCCGAGTCCTCTATAGGTGGAGGCGGGGGAGATAGATCCAACACCTGATTGATGGACGAGATAAGATCATTTACTATGGCGTCCCCTTCAGGTGTATCAAGATTGAGAGCAACATCAGGGTCCGAGCCCTGAGCTGCAACCTCCGCCTCGTCCTCCAGAGAGTCCTCAAGCTGAGACCCCGAGCAGCGTGAGGAAGTCGGGGAAGATTCCAAGCGAGCCCGCTTAGCTGGTCTGGGACTGTGGTCCGTGGAGGAGTCCTCCACGTGAGACCTAGGGTCCACCCCGGCCGGGGTGTACCGAGAGGGACCTGGAGGTGCCGATCTATCAGGGTCAGGGGCCTGTGTAAGGACCGGTCTGGACTGCAGGGCTTCCAGCAACTTGGCAGACCATTTGTCCATAGAGTGAGCCATGGATTGTGAGAGTGACTCTGAGAGCTTTTCAGCAAAAACTGCAAACTCTGTCGCTGCCACCTGGACAGTGGAAGCAGGGGGGTCTGCCTGAGCCGAGGGGCCCACTAGTGACCGAGGCTCCGGCTGAGCAAGCGTAACAGGGGTCGAGCATTGCTCACAGTGAGGGTAGGTGGAACCCGCAGGTAACATGGCCCTACAAGAGGTACATGTCGCAAAAAAACCCTGTGCTTTAGTGCCCTTGCTCCTTGTGGCCGACATGCTGTTGTGTCCTAGGAGCGTGATCACTGAGGGTATATAGAAAAAAGGGTATACAGCCCGGCCGAACAGAAATAAGTATATATATATACGTATCTATACCGGCACCCAAGGGGACCAACACCGAGTGACCGGTGCGGCTTACCGACCGCTAAACAGCGGGGTGTGTGTGCTCCAGATTCCCTGCCTTGGTCTCCCAGAGCTGCAGAGCTGTTCTCTGTGATTCTCCACCGGCAGAATGTCCTAAAGATGGCTGCCGGAGCTCTCAGGGGAGGAGTGAAGCCATGGGCGGCGTTAGGAAAAGTGCGGGAATCTGGGGTCCCCACAGTGATCAGTGAGGGGGGAGGGAGCATACAGGATGCCCCGGCCCTCACATCCGACGTCAGGTCGGCTGTCCCGCCCCTATCTCTGATAGACAGGCCCGGGGGCGGGAGTTTTGCCACTAGGCCGCGATGAAGCCGGGGACTAAATTTAATACCGCGGCCGACAAGCAGGCGCGGTCGGCGCGGTAGTCCCCGGTCTTCACAATTCAGCAGTCAGTTGCGGCGTCCGGAAACCAGGCGCTCCGTACACAGTCCCCATGGGGACACAGAGTACCTCGTGGATGCAGGGCCCTGTCCCTGAGGATGGATAAGCTCCTGTCCAGCAGATTCCCTCAGGGGCTGCGGAGGGAGCACGGTCCCAGAACCTGGATGACCGCTTCGGATCCCACTTCTACCAGAGCCCTCAGGGATGGAGAAGGAAACACGGCATGAGGCTCCGGCCGTCGTACCCGCAATGGATACCTCAACCTTAACAGCACCGCCGACTTAGTGGGGTGAGAAGGAAGCATGCCGGGGGCCCCGTGGGGGCCCTCTTTTCTTCCAACCGATACAATCAGCAGCTGCTGCTGACTAAAATGGAGATGTGTGAGTGGATGTGTGCCTCCTTCCACACAAAGCATAAAACTGAGGAGCCCGTGATGCACGGGAGAGTGTATAGGCAGAGGGGAGGGGTTACACTTTTGAGTGTAATACTTTGTGTGGCCTCCGGAGGCAGAAGCTATACACCAATTGTCTGGGTCTCCCAATGGAGCGACAAAGAAAACATCAAAAATCGTTGATCGTTGACACGTCGCTCCTTTTCATAATATCATTGGTGGTGCATGCCCCAGGTTGTTCATTGTTCCTGAGGCAGCACACATCGCTGTGAGTGACACCGCAGGAACGATGAACATCTCCTTACCTGCGGCTTGCCGCAGAGAGGAAGAAGGTGGGCGGCATGTTCCGGCCGCTCATCTCCGCCCCTCCGCTTCTATTGGACGCCTGCCGTGTCACGTCGCTGTGACGCCGCACGAACTGCCCCCTTAGAAAGGAGGCGGATCGCCGGCCAGAGCGACGTCGCAGGGAAGGTAAGTCCGTGTGACGGGTGTAAGCAATGTTGTGCGCCACGGGCAGCGATTTGCCCTTGACGTACAACCGACGGGGGCGGGTACACTCGCTAGCGATATCGCAGCATGTAAAGTGCTTTTTACTTTGGATAATGGATGATATTCTTGAAATTAAAAACTGTAAGGGCATGTGCACAGAGGCCGGTGGAAACGTCCAACTTTCCAAAAAGAAGCTACTTCAAGAAAAAAATAGCGGTCTCTTCCTTGTTGTGGCCTCGCTGGCAGTTTTACGTCGGCTCTGCCTCAGTGACTTTGCTCCATACTTTCAAGAATAAGTGTGGCCGGCGTCTCAACGAAACATCTTAATATTGCTGTGCACCATGTTCATTTTTTTTTTGCAGTACATTCGTACAACTTTTTTTTTCAGGCGGATGTCGTGCGGTGTTCAGTTTTGCACTAGCTGGGTGTCATGGTGGCATCGGCAGACTCTGTTCACGCTGTAGAGTCCAGCAAGCAACCTGGAATTCCTTAGTTGCACAGCCTGTTTTGGGCATTGGCTGGGTCTGGCTTCACTGCTCTCCAGTACAGCAAGAGTTAATTCTTGCTGGCTTGTGGTCATCTGTTGGGAGGTCAGCCTGCTGATTACCATCCTCAGCTGCCTTCACTATTTATAAGGTTCTGGATCCTGGGGCTGAGTGCCAGATATAGCTTCTGCTTACTCGGTTCTTGTGGTTATACTGTCCTTTGGTGATCTACAAGTTGCAGTTCTGCGTGGTGTGCGAGTCCCCCAGTTGTGCATTTATTTTCTACCCCTTTGGCTTTCCTCCCCAGTTTACTTATTGTTCCCTTCTTTGTGTGTGAGTGTTGTGTGCACGAGTTTTCGTTTACCCTTGTCAGTTCTTATTTGTGGGCTTTTCGTTACTGAGCTTTCAGCCTGCTCCCTGGGTAGGGGAGGAGTATTATCAGGGGTCGGACAGGAGACAGAGTCACACTGGGGGCTCAATCCTGGCTACCATCAAGCCTACCTTCTAGATAAGGGACAGCGCAGGGGCCTCAGTCTTAGGGTTCAGTTCCACTTGCTCATAGCTTTGGAAGCGATATGCTAATGACTCTCTGCTGCGGGTCATGCGACTGTGATGCGATCTTGTGATCGGATCACAGCTGCGAAGAAGAGGGAGCACTTTCTCCCCATCTCCTCCGCTGTCTGTCTCTGCGTACAAAGCACTGCAGTCGAACGACATGCGGGTCCAATGCAATGTTTCACACGCTCTCAAAGACTTGCATGGGTGTGCGTGAGCAAGGACCAACATGCTGAGATTCATTTCTCAGGCCGATATGGCATGAGCACTCAATCACAGATGGATAATGCCCCATAGTTTTGCACTGGAGCAAGTACAGTCCGATGTTTTATCAGATTGCACTCGTCCGTGCAAAACGTAAGTGGAACTGTACCTTTAGGGTCAGCCTGGGAGCCCCTGTTCCATCGATTCATACCCCGTGACAGCGGAATTTGTCTGAAAAAAACCCCAAATCGCGGCATGCTCATACTCTGCCAGGACATTGGAAAAGGGTCTTTTCAAACCAGACGTCTTTAAAAAGTGAAAGATTGGCCGAGATTTTACTGAGGAGCACACATAAAAAGAACACAAACCAAAAAAGTGTGGATCATTGAGGGAAAAAAATAAAAAAAAAAAAGCAAAAACAAAAAAAAGAGGAAAGAAAAGCCAAGTAAGGAAATAAAATAACCACTTTATATAGTTTAGGAAAATTTTCCCTACTTTTTTTTCCAGTAATTATTTCACAGGTATCAATTTTTCATAATGCACTTTGAATTTATAAAAGCAAAAACCAAAAAGACGAGAAACGTTGAAAAACAAAAACAACGAAATTCAATTCAATAAAGTGACAAGTACAAACTGCAGACGGCTCTGGGTTTACTCATAGAAAAAAGTCACTTCTGTCATCACAAATGTATAAATCCACCTTTTGTAGCAGCAGCAGCAGAAGATAGGGTGAGCCTAAACAAAGTGTATCTCGAAAGGAAAAGAATTGAGCCCTTAAATCTGGACTAAACTAGATAAAAGAAAAAAATTAACAAAAAATTAAAAAATAAATTAGAACAGTAACCCTATGTGAGAAATCGTCTCTAGATGCTACGTCTTCTCAGTGGCCTCCTCAACACTTTAAGGGCACAATGAGGCGGTACGCCCCGATCGCACCCCATCTTCCTGGACCCATGATTTTTTGTAACCTCTTTCACCTGCTATTCCGTGTGTTCTCAGAACCCCAGTATGGACTCGTCCCACAACATCTCCTCTTCCGTTCTTTGGTCCTCGATCTTTTTAGTCTTTTTGTGTTTCTTGCCCTCTTTGTCGGCGGGCTGCTCCTCTTTCTTCTTCTTGTCTTTCCGGTGTTTAGACTTATCCGTTGACCACTCTTCCGCTTTCTTTTCCCGCTCGCCGTCTTCTTTCCCCGAGTCGGAATCTTCTATTTTCCGTTTCTTTCTGTCGCTGCTGCCGTTTTCTCGTCTGCCTTTGCTGTGGTGGGGTTTCCGGTCTTTGCTTCTGTGTTCTCTTTTGTGCTTTTTCTCCTTCCTGTGGGAATCGTTGCTTTCGTCTGAGGAGGAGGAGGAATCGTCGCTGGAGTCTGGGCTGGAACGAGGGTGTTTTCTGTGCGGGACGGGTTTGTTGGGTAATTTTGGCATTGGCTTTGTATGCCAGTAATGCTTATCCCAGCTGGGCAAACGAGAGTCAGGTGGGGGATGGGGATTGTATGGAGGGTATGCCTTGGGGTGAGTAAGAGGGGGATACTTGTAAGGGGCAGCGGCACTAATTTTGGGATGAATTGGTGCAGGAACGGCCTCTGCTGCCTCCTCACCGCTGTCATCTTGCCTGAACTGTGTTTTCGGCTCCAGTCCTCTTGCTTTCTGCACCTTTATATAATCTGCTAATTCGTCTTGAAAAGACTCGTATGATTTCTTAGTAGTCTTCATTACGTTGGCCACAAGATTCTCTCTGAGGAAACAGAATGATAAATCATGGTATGATTAGGTGACTGTATGTACCACATTAGTTTTAGGCAGGTGTGGATAGAAAAAATGCAGCAAAGTAAAAATGCTTTCATAGCTAGAAGTGTTAACATATTTTATTGAATTTACTCAATGCTGCCCATGAGCGTGTCCCACCCGGGGAAGACCTCAGGCAAGTCTGGAATCAGAAGGTCACAACGCCTTATTGCTTGCAGAGCCACATGCCAGGTGACATCTTCTTACTAGTGGTGCTGTAAGGCTTAAGCACTCTTACCTGCCTGGCTGCTGTCTGTCTTTGCTATTGTGAAGGTAGCCTGGGCTATAGATTGTTTGTTCAGATGTAATAAGATTATCTGTGTATGCAAATAATCAAAATATAGATGTCAATGCATGTCTATATGACAATCGCACAGACGCCATAATATGATTCTAAGCTGTATGTTCAAGAAAGAGTTAACCAAGGACGAGTGAACAGAGGTATAAATAATGAACAGAGAAGCCCTTCTTAAGGCCCAGTCACACACAACGACTTACCAGCGATCCCAAAAACGATGAGACCTGATAGGGATCGCTGGTAAGTCGCTGGGAGGTCGCAGGTGAGATGTCACAGAGTCAGACCTTACCAACGATGCAGAACAATACAGGTCGCAGTTGCGACCTGTATAGCGATCTCAGCAGTCACTGTGACCCTGTCACACAGTGTCACACAGCGATGTGTCCTGCCCAGCAGGACATCGCCTTTGAAGAAAATGGCCTGGATCATTCGGCAACGACCAGAGATCTCACAGCAGGGGCCTGATCGCTGGTAAGTGTCACACATAACAAGATCGCTAACGGGATCGCTACTGCGTCACAGAAACCGTGACTCAGCTGCGATCTCGCTAGCGATCTCGTTATGTGTGACGGTACCTTTAGTGAAAGTCTTATCAGTGATTTCACACAAAGAAAGAATGTTCTAACTAGATAATCAAGCCAGAATAAATAATGAACAGAGAGGTATTTCATAATCTACTGAAAGAATTTTATAATTATGATTTTCTCACAACTTAAATAAGGGATGTTATATGTGGGATGATCTCTCCCTGTTCTTGCTTCAAGGTCGAAGTCGAATGTTGTATGGTATAATTACGAGTCTTTTTAATACACGAGTCAGTCACCTGTATTGGCTCCAACAGTGAACATGTCTCGTTGTGATCATTGTCTGAGTTATTTAATATATCTACGCAGATAGCTAATTACTCTTACCTAAATTTCTCCCTTGACACTATCACTCCCCTTCACTATTTAAAGTCATATGCCTGATCAGTTGATGCCAGTGACAAACTAAATCCTAATTTCTATGTGGTCTACTTTGGAAGGCACCTGCCCTGGAAGAAGTCTTTTTGTGTCATGTGCTGCTGTGTTATTGGATACATTGAAGCTGCTTGGAGTGTTTTTTCTTTTCATCTCTATTTCCCCTGTCCGTTTTCCTACCATTGTGTTTCTGTATTGTAGAGGTGAGACTAGTGTTCTCATCGGCCTGCTCACTAGTAAGGGTGAGTTTAAAGCAAGCAATGGCTTAGGAATGTGGTTCGTGACGGGATGAAAGAACCCGTATAGGGAGGTCAGGGAGTGCAGTGTACAGCCACAGGTGAATCCAGGTGGTTACCCTGCTCCTCTCTCCCTCGCGACAGGGCCCTTTTTTGTACTGTGGCCCCTGTATATCCTGAGTGTGGCACCTTCTGGGGGTTTTCCTGATACCTAGTAAAAACCCCGTTAGTCACCGTGGGTCAAATGCAAAGTGAATGAACAAAAAAGTAATTAAATCCCTTCAGTATCTGGTGAACGCCCTTTGACTTCATCTTTCTTCTAGGTACACAGTTTCTGAAGGAACTCTGCAAGGAGATTGTGTCAAACAGCTTGGATTACTGAGCACAGATCTTCTGTGTATGAGGCCTGTGCGGATCCTTCTGTCTCTTAATCTGATCCCTCACAGACTGGATGATATAAGATCAGGGCTCTGTGGGGGCCGGACCATCACTTCCAGGTCTCCTTGTTCTTTATGCAGAATAAATATAGAGCTAGATGACTCCCTGATGGTATTACATGATGGATAAATATCTGTCTATTTCTCAGCATTGAGGACAACATTTATCCTGACCAATTCCCCAACTCCATTTGCTAAAATGTAGCCTGTTATGATCTGGTCACCGTGGACGATCACAAAAATACCAACAGCAGAAAAACACAAGAGTAGTTGGAACCTGAGCTGACCGCAATCCCCTGTCAGACCACACTAGAAGAAGCCGTGGAGCGTTCCTAAACACACCTAGACGCCTCATCACGGCCAGATAAACTTACTACACCTCACAGATAGAAATGAGGAAACCTATGTTGCCTCAGAGTAGTCCCCAAAGAAATAGCAAGCCTCCAGCATGTAAAGCCAACGGTGATGTAAGAAAACACAATACACATATAGGAAATATAGATTAGCAAAGGTGAGGCCCGACTTCCTAGATAGGACAGGACATATAACGGATTGCGGCCAGCAAAAAATCCTGCAAAAATACCAATCTCCTGATGATAAAAATACTGAGACCACACGGACTCTCCCCCACTATATCAGGTACTCGTGTAAATAATGGGAGAAACAAAATACCAAAAAGAGCACAAAAAAATACGAAAGTGCAAATAATCAAATAGAACAGGGGGAAATCTCCCTTTTCTTGCACTGAGGCCTGCAGAGGGGGAACCCCATGCTCATCAAAACAGAAAAACAATTCCTCTCCTGCAAGGAAACAGACTTTAAGCAAAATAAAAATAAAAACAAAAACACCCTTAGGGGTGGATCAGGCAATAAAACAAAGAACTTGCAACTTATCTGGAATGTTACAGACACAGGATAAATGGAAGGACAACTCCAAGCCAATTCAGAGACTGAGGAAAAACATCTATCACCGGCCCCACCCAGCAGACACTGCTCTTCTACATAGCCCAGGCTGATCTACAATTGGGCTTCCCAAACTCCCAATTAACCCCATAGCGACGGCCTAACGTCTCAAGACGTCGGAAAAACAGGGTACTTATTCTGTTCCGACGTCTTGAGACGTCAGGCCGGAAAAAGCTTGTAGCGCCCCCCAGTGACGAAAAATCTCGGGGGTTTCAGCTACCGGAGGTAGCTGAGACCCCCAAGATTATGAATCGGGGTGTTTTTTTTGGACCCCGTTAATGCGATCGCCGATATACACCGTATACCGGCGACAACATTAAAAAAAAAAAAAACTGGCCGGTAAAATTGATTTATTTCTCATCTGACGTGATCAAACATGTCAGATGAGAAATAAATATGAGCCCTTAGTGCACCCAAAGCCCCCGGTACCGGAGAGTCCCCCCACCACCCCTACCCCCCCTCCGGAAAATCCAAGATGGCACCGACGCGCGCTGAAAACTGCAGCCGCCGCCGGCTCTGCATTCATTTCCCTCCGATCTGAAATGATCAAACATTTCAGATCGGAGGGAAATGTCCTCCCCCTGACCCCTCCTCCGGGCCACCGGAGATCTCTGGTCCCCGGAGCCCCCTCCGGTCTCCAGAGCCGCCTCCCCCCTCCCCCCTCCGGAGCGTGGAAGATGGCGGCCGCATCCATCCTGCTCTTTCTGCCGCATGTGACACGTCACATGCGGTAGAAAGTTGTCCCGCCGTCACCCCCCGTCACCCCCGTCACCCAGCCCAGCCCCCCCCAGCCCCCGGTCTTACGTTACCTGTCTGTTGGTGATCCGTCCCTGCGATCACGCCGCCTGCTTCTTGAAAGCTGGCGGCGCATGCGCAGACAGCGGCTGTCAGCTGGATCCCTGCATGCAGGGACTCTGACGTCGCTGCTACACAGGCTGCTGCACTGTGGACCGGGGGAGGGTGAGTATGGTAATCTGCAGCCACACTCCTCACATGGAGAGACTGCTGTTCTAGAAAATGGGGGGTACGTTCTGTGAGCGTGCCCCTCATATTCTAGAATAAGGTTACTGCAGGTCACTCTGCCCTAGGTTGGACCGGGGCAGTGTGAGTGCAGTATTCTCAGATTACTGCACCCACACTGCTCATGGAGAGCTTGCTCTTCCAGAAAATGGGGGATACGTTCCCTGAACGTGCCCCCCATATTCTAGAAGATCCAGAGTCGGCGTGGGACCTCCAAAATGGATTACAGCGACCGAAATTTATTTATTTTCAATAAATTGGTAAAAGAGGAATGTTTCGGGGAGTTTTTTTTTCAAATAAAATTTTTTTTTGTCTTTATTTTTTTCTATTACTTGACTGGGTTAGTAATGTCGGATATCTGTTCAGATGCCGTGACATCACTAACCCCAGGGCTTGATGCCAGGTGACATTACAGCTGGTATCAACCCCATATATTACCCCGTCTGCCACCGCACCAGGGCGCGGGATGAGCTGGAGCGAAGCGCCAGGATTGGCGCATCTAATGGATGCGCCACTTCTGGGGCGGCTGCGGCCTGCTATTTTTAGGCTGGGAAGAGTCCAATAACCATGGCTCTTCCCACCCTGAGAATACCAGACCCCAGCTGTCCGCTTCACCTTGGCTGGTGATCTAATTTGGGGGGGACCCCACGTTTTTTTTTTTTTTTTTTAAAAAACGCCTGGGGAGCCCTCCAAATTGATCACCAGCCAAGGTGAAGCTGTCAGCTGTGGTTTGCAGGCTACAGCTGTCTGCTTTACCCTAGCTGGCTATCAAAAATAGGGGGGACCCCACGTCGTTTATTTTAATTATTTATTTTTTGGGGGGCTAAATACAAGGCTAGGCACCCTTTAGTGCCACATGAAAGGCACTAAAGGGCGCCAGCTTAGAATATGAAGGGGGGTGGGACGTTATATTTGTTTGACATCTATCCATTCATCCATTGTAGCATTTTAGGCTGTGCGCCCACAATCGGGATTTGCAGCGTTTTGGGCGCAGAGTGTTTTCCCTGCGTCCATAGCGCTGCGTTGTGCAGTAGAAGCACAGTGGAAGGATTTTTAGAAATCCCGTGCCCACTGTGCTTCTTTTCTCCGCAGCATAAACTGACGTGTGGCGCAGCTTCCCGAGCCTCAGCATGTCAATTTATGCTGCGGAGATGAGTGTTCTCTGCAGGTAGCATAGAGCTCCACAGCAGCCTGAACCCAAATCCTGGGCATGGGCAGCTGCGTTCTCCCGTGGACAACACTCACATCTCTGCAGGAAGGCTGACACTGTGTACTAGACGCCGTGTCGCTGGATCATGGCCACATAGCCTAAAAGTGAGACATTTGTTGCTACAGCAACATTTTTGTGAAGTACCTGTGGATTCAAAATGCTTACTATACTCCTGAATAAAATCCAGTTTCCAAAATGGGGTCACTTGTGGGGGGTTTCTGCTGTATAGGTACCCAAGGGGCCCTGCTAATGTGACATGGTGCCCGCAATTTATCTCAACTTTTCCAGAATTCAAATGGTACTCCTTCCATTCCAAGCCCTCCCATTTATCCAAACAGAGGTTTTTGGCCACATGTGGGGTATCCCTGTGCTCATAAGACATTGGATAACAACCTGTTGGGTCCACGGTTTGTTGTTGTCTCTTGAAAAAGTGAGAAATTTGATGCTGAAGCAACATTTTTGTGAAAAAAATGAAAATTTTCAATATGGCAACCTAAGCTTATCAAATTCTGTGAAGTATTCGTGGATTCAAACTGCTCACTATACACCTAGATAAAAGCCTTGAGGTGTCTTGTTTCCAGAATGGGGTCACTTGTGGGGGACCGCCACTGTTTAGGCACCTCAGGGGCTCTCCAAATGCAACCTGGCGTCCGCTATTGATTCCAGCCAATTTTGCAGTCAAATGGCACTCCTTCCCTTCCGAGCCCTGCCATGCGCCCAAACAGTTGATTTCCACCACATATAAGGTATCGCCAAACTCAGGAGAAATTGCACAATAAATGTTATGCTGAATTTTTTCCTTTTACTCTTGTTAAAAAAAAAGCTACCTGGTTGAAATAACAATTTTGTGGTAAAATTTTATTTTTTTTTTTTCATGGCTCAACGTTATAAAATTCTGTGAAGCACCTGGGGGTTCAGGGTACTCACCAAACATCTAGATAAATTCCTTGAGGGGCCTAGTTTCCAAAATGGGGTCACTTGTGCGGGGTTTCTGCTGTTTAGGTACCTTAGGGGTCCTCCAAATGTGACATGGTGCCCGCAATCTTTTTCAGCCAAATTTCCTTTCCAAAATTCAAATATTGCTCCTTTCGTTCCAAGCCCTCCCATTTGTCCAAACAAAGGTTTCAGACCACATGTGAGGTATCACCGCGCTCATAAAAAAGTGGTTAACAAACCTTGAGGTCAAATTTTTGGAATTACCTCTTGAAAAAGTGAGAAAATTGATGCTAAAGCAACATTTTTGAGAAAATTATTAAAATTTTCAATATGACAACGTAACGTTAACAAAATCTGTGAAGTACCTGTGGATCTAAAATGCTCACTATACCCCTAGATAGAAGCCTTGAGGGGTCTAGTTTCCAAAATGGTGTCACTTGTGAGGGATTTCTTCTGTTTAGGTACCTTAGCGGACCTGTAAATGCAACATGGTGCCCGCAATCTATTTCAGCCAAATTTGCTTTCCAAAATTCAAATATTGCTCCTTCTGTTCCGAGCCCTCCCATTTGTCCAAACAGAGGTTTCTGACCACATGTAGGGTATCGGCGCGCTCATAAGAAAGTGGGGAACAAGTTTTGGGGTCCATTTTGTTGTGTTATTTCTTCTAAAAGTGAATAAATTTGGGTTAGAGCAACATTTTTAGGTAAAATTTAATTTTTGCTTTTTTTCATTCCACATTGCTTTTGTTCATGTGAAGCACCTGAAGGGTCAATAAACTTCTTGAATGTGGTTTTGAGTACTTTGGGGGGTGCAGTTTTTATAATGGTGTCACTTTTGGGTATTTTCTGTCATCTAGGCCTCTCAAAGTCACTTCAAATGTGATGTGGTCCCTAAAAAAATGGTTTTGTAAATTTTGATGTAAAAATGAGAAATCGCTGATAAACTTTGAACCCCTCTAACTTCCTAACGAAAAAAAAATTTGTTTCCAAAATTGTGCTGATGTAAAGTAGATAAGTGGGAAATGTTATTTATTAACTATTTTGTGTCACAGAAATCTCTGGTTTAACGGTATAAAAGAAGGGAATTTTGTTTACTTACCGTAAATTCCTTTTCTTCTAGCTCCAATTGGGAGACCCAGACAATTGGGTGTATAGCTATTGCCTCCGGAGGCCACACAAAGTATTACACTCAAAAGTGTAAGGCCCCTCCCCTTCTGGCTATACACCCCCAGTGGGATCACTGGCTCACCAGTTTTAGTGCCAAAGCAAGAAGGAGGAAAGCCAATAACTGGTTTAAAGACCAATTCAATCCGAGGAAACATCGGAGAACTGAACCATACCACATGAACAACATGTGTATCCGAAAAAACAGAAAAACCCCGAGAAAACAGGGCGGGTGCTGGGTCTCCCAATTGGAGCTAGAAGAAAAGGAATTTACGGTAAGTAAACAAAATTCCCTTCTTCTTTTTCGCTCCTAATTGGGAGACCCAGACAATTGGGACGTCCAAAAGCAGTCCCTGGGTGGGTAAAAGAATACCTCGTGATAGGGCCGTCAAACAGCCCTTTCCTACAGGTGGGCAATCGCCGCCTGAAGGACTTATCTACCTAGGCTGGCGTCTGCCGAAGCGTAGGTATGCACCTGAAAATGCTTGGTAAAAGTATGCAGACTCAATCAGGTAGGTGCCTGACACACCTGCTGAGCCGTAGCCTGGTGCCGTAATGCCCAGGATGCACCCACGGCTCTGGTAGAATGGGCCTTCAGCCTTGAGAGAACCAGAAGCCCAGTAGAACTGTAGGTTTCAAGAATTGGTTCCTCGATCCCCCGAGCCAGGGTGGATTCAGAAGCTTGCGACTGTTTACGCCGACCAGCGACAAGGACAAAGAGTGCATCCGGGTGGCGCAGGAGCGCCATGCGGGAAGTAGAACCTGAGTGCTCTCACCAGAACCAACAGATGCAAATCATTCTGAAATTGATGGACTGGACGAGGACACAAAGAAGGTGAGGTGATATCCTGATTGATATGAAAGTGGGATACCACCTTAGGGAGAAATTCCGGAATCGGACGCAGAACTACCCTGTCCTGGTGAAGGACCAGGAAGGGAGATTTGTATGAGAGCGTTGCTAGCTCGGAAACTCTCCTAAGAGACGAGACCGTTACTAGAAGGCCACTTCCCGAGAAAAGCGGGAAGGGAGACCTCTTTCAAAGGCTCGAAAGGCGGCATCTGGAGAGCAATTAGAACCTTGTTCAGATCCCAGGGCTCTAACGGCCGCTTGTACGGAGTGCTGAGACGACAAACTCCCCGTAGGAACGTGCGTACCTGAGGAAGTCGTTTCTGAAAAAATACAGATAGCGCTGAGACTTGTCCCTAAAGGGAACTGAGCGACAACCCTTTTTCCAACCTAGATTGCAGGAAGGAAGGAAACATAGACGATGCAACCGGCCAGGGAGAAACACCCTGCGCCGAGCACCGAGATAAGAATATCTTCCACGTCCTGTGGTCAATCTTGGCGGACGTTGGTATGCTAGCCTGTCTCATGGTGGCAACCACGTCCTGAGGTAATCCTGACGACACTAGGTTCCAGGACTCAATGCCACACCATCAGGTTGAGGGCCGTAGAATTCAAATGGAAGAATGGCCCTTGAGACAGCCAGTCTGATTGGTCTGGTAGTGCCCCCGGTTAGCCTACCGTGAGGCACCACAGAACCGGGAACCACAACATCCTCGGCCAATCTGTAGCGACGAGGATGGCGCGGCCGCAGTCGGTCCTGATCTAGCGCAGCACTCTGGGCAACAATGCCAGAGGTGGCACATAAGGTAGCTGGAACTGCGACCAATGCTGAACTAAGGCGTCTGCCGCCAGAGCTCGATGATTGTGAAACCGTGCCATGAAGCTGGCACATTGATGTTGTGCCGTGACGCCATTAGATCGACGTCCGGCCTCTGTCAGCGGCGCCAGATCTCCTGAAACCCGTCCGGGTGAAGAGACCATACCCTTTCGGCCACACCCCGGCGACTTAGGAAGTCAGCTTCCTAGTTTTCCACGCCTGGGATGTGAACTGTGGATATGGTGGATGCCGTGTCTTCCACCCACATCAGAACCTGCCGGACTTCCTGGAAGGCTTGCCGGTTGCGCGTTCTTCCTTGGTGGTTGATGTATGCCACCGCTGTGGAGTTGTCCGACTGAAGTCGGATTTGCTTGCTGTCCAGCTGCTGTTGGAAGGTTTGTAGGGCAAGATACACTGCTCTGTGTTCAAGAACATTGATCTGAAGGGTGGACTCTTGCTGAGTCCACGTACCCTGAGCGCTGTGGTGGAGAAAAACTGCTCCCCACCCTGATAGACTCGCGTCTGTCGTAACTATCGCCCAGGATGGGGATAGGAAGGACCTTCTTTTTGACCATGAGGTGGGAAGAAGCCACCACCGTAGAGATTCCTTGGCCGCCTGAGAAAGAAAGACGACTCTGTTGAGGGAGGTCGACTCCCCGTCCCATTGGCGGAGAATGTCACATTGTAGTGGACGCAGATGAAACTGCGCGAAAAGAACTGCCTCCATTGCTACCATCTTACGTAGGAAGTGCATGAGGCGTCTCAATGTGTGCGACTGGTTCTTAAAGAAGAGATTGCAGCCCGTAGTGAATGCTGTTTGTCTAGCGGAAGCTTCACTATCGCTGAGAGAGTATGAAACTCCATGCCTAGATATGTTAGCGATAGGGTCGGGGTCGGATCTGACTTCAAAAAGATGATGATCCACCCAAAACTCTAGAGAGTCTCCAGCGCAACGTTCGGGCAGTGTCGGCATGTTTCCTAAGAGAGTGCCTTGACAAGTAGATCGTCTAAATATGGGATCACAGAGTGACCCTGAGAGTGCAGGACTGTGACTACTGCTGCCCTGACCTTGGCGAAGACCAGTGGGACTGTCGCTAGCCGGAAGGTAGAGCTACGAACAGAAGGTGTTCGTCTCCTATAACGAAGCGTAGAAACGCTAGTGCTCTGGATCAATCGGCACGTGTGGATAAGCATCCTTGATGCCTAATGATGCTAGGAAATCTCCTTGGGACATTGAGGCGATGACATGGCGGAGGGATTCCATCCGGAACCGCCTGGTGTCCACGAGCTTGCTGAGCAGTTTTAGATCCAGAACGGGATGGAACGGCCCGTTCTTATAGGCACCGCAAATAATTTGGGGTAAAAACCGTGACCTTGTTCCTGAAGAGGAACGGGGGTCATCACTCTTTCTGCCTATAGAGTGCACCCTGTTTGCAGAAGAGCAGCGGCTCGGCCGGGAGGTGGAGAAGTTCTGAAGAATCGAGTTGGAGGACGAGAAGTGAGCTCTATCCTGTACCCGTGAGACAGAATGTCTCACACCCAACGGTCATTGACCTATGGCAGCTAAATATCGCCAAGGCGGGTGAGCCTGCTACCGACCGAGGATGCGGAGAGAGGAGGCCGCAAGTCATGAGGAAGCCGCCTTGGAAGCGGGTTTTCAGACTGTCTCTTTTTTGGGCGTGACTGAGCCCGCCAAGAATCTGAGCTCCTCTGATCCTTTTGAGTCCACATTGGACGAGGAAAAATGGAACCTGCCCGAGCCTCGAAAAGACCGAAACCACGACTGCCTCCTGCTCTGTTGGGGTTTGTTGTGTCCGGGCTGAGGAAAGGATGAATCCTTACCCCTGGACTGTTTAATGGTTACATCCAAACGCTCACCAAACAGTCGGTCAGCAGAAAAAGGCAACTGGTTAAGCAACCTTTTTTGGAAGCAGAATCTGCCTTCCATTCACTTAACGAGCAGACCAGGCTCTGCTTAAAAACACGGAGCAGCGGAGGCTACTGCCGTACGGTTCGCAGAGTCTAGGGCAACCTGAATCGCGTAAGAAACAAATGCAGACATTTGAGAGGTTAAGGATGCCACCTGCGGCACAGATGTACGTGTAACCGTGTCAATCTGTGTAAGACAAGCTGAAATAGCTTGGAGTGCCCCAAGGGTGAGAATGCTGGAGACAACGGTGCGCCGACAGTCTCATAGATGGATTTAGACCAGAGATCCATCTGTCTGTCAGTGGCATCTTTAAGTGCAGCTCCATCTCCCACTGCAACTATGGATCTAGCTACAAGCCTGGAGATTGGAGGATGCCGCTTGGGACACTGGGTCCAGTCCTTGACCACGTCAGGGGGCAGGGATAACGTGTATCCTAAGCCGTTTGGAGAAGCGCATATCTGGATAAGTGTGGTGTTCCTGGACTGCCTCTCTGAAGGCAGAGTGGTCCAGAAAAATACGTGAAGCTGACTCCTCCACTGGAGGAGCTGGGTGAGAAATAACCAACATTCTATTGATGGACGCTATAAGATTATTCACTATGGCGTCACCATTAGGTGTATCCAGATTGAGAGCGGGCTCAGGATCAGAATCCTGAGCCGCTACTTCCGCCTCATTACACAGAGAGTCCTTCTGCTAGGACCCTGATGAAACCGAGGGCCGCTCATAGTGAGCCCGCTTAGGCTGTCTGGGACTGACGTCTGTGCAGAGCCGTGACTCTGGGATGCGTGTGACATTCCCGGAGCTGTTAGTTGTTCACACTGAGGGGGGCCATGGATCAATGATTCAACAGTGCCCATGTTGTGAGAGACATGTCCGGACTGCTAGGCTTCTAGTATCATAGCCATAGTCTCAGAAAATCTGTCAGTAAATACTGCAGACACCGTCCTCATCCTCTGGCCATTAGCAGAGACTCCGGCTGAGTTGGATATAATGGGGGTCTATGTAACCTGCCGGCCGTATAGCCGTACATGCTGTACCGGCTGCATAGAAAAACATGTGGTTCTGCACCTTTGTTTTACACAGAGAATATGCTGATAACTCCTCCGCACAATCCAGGAGGGTATATACAACGTGCGACCAAACAGTGCAATGTATATAGTACAAGCATATCTATAAGTGCACTTCTGCACTAGTGGGGTTAGCACCACAGGTGCTGCTTAACGCCTGTTGCAGCGATTGTGTGACTATCAGAATGCCAGGGTCTTCCACACTTGTCTCTGTATCGTACAGAAACTGACACTAATGGCTGCCGGCGTCCTTGTAGAGAAGGAAGCCGTGGGCGTGCCTGAGAAAGTGCGGGAATCCGGTTTCACAGTGCACACAGTGAGAGGGGTGGAGTATGCAAAACATACTCCAGCTCTCAGCGCTGCTGTGCTATGCAGCGTCACGCCCCTACCCTGACTGTCAGGCCTGTGGGCGGTAACGAAGGGAGACTAGGCCCAGAAGCCGGGGACTCGAGTTAATAAGCGCGGCCGGCATATCAGTGCTGGCCGGCGCGGAAGTCCCCGGCGCACCACAAATTCCAGCGGCGCCTTAAATAAAAATGGCAGCGGCGGTTAGCGCAGTAGTCACCCAATACACTAACACACCCAGCAACGCTGTGGTGTGCGATGGCACTAGTGCGGACAGCGCCGCTGTCCCTGGCGCACTAACACACCCAGCAGTGCTGCCGTGTGTCTGCGCGGTTCCCACAGGGACACAGAGTACCTCCATGTAGCAGGGCCATGTCCCTGAAGATACTCCGCTCCATGTCCAGCAGATACCAGGGGCTGTGGATGGAGCACGGTCTCAGTGCCTGGAGACCGATAGAATCCCACTTCACCCAGAGCCCTGTAAAAAGGGATGGGGAAGGAAGCAGCATGTGGGCTCCAGCCTCCGTACCCGCAATGGGTACCTCAACCTTAACAAACACCTCCGACATGAAGTGGGGTGAGAAGGGAGCATGCTGGGAGCCCTGTATGGGCCCTCTTTTCTTCCATCCGACATAGTCAGCAGCTGCTGCTGACTAAACAGTGGAGCTATGCGTGGATGTGTTGCCTCCTTCGCACAAAGCACAAAACTGGTGAGCCAGTGATCCCACTGGGGGTGTATAGCCAGAAGGGGAGGGGCCTTACACTTTTAAGTGTAATACTTTGTGTGGCCTCCGGAGGCAATAGCTATACACCCAATTGTCTGGGTCTCCCAATTAGGAGCGAAAAAGAAATTCAAAAGTTGAAAATTGCTAAATTTTCTAAATTTTTGCCAATATTCAATTTTTTTCATAAATAAACGCAAAAAATATTGTCCTAAATTTGGTACTAACATGAAAAAAACAACCTCAGAATCACCGGGATCCGTTGAAGCGTTCTAGAGTTATAACCTCATGAAGTGACACTGGTCAGAATTGCAAAATTTGGTCTGGTCATTAAGGTGAAAATTAGCTCCGTCACTAAAGGGTTAACTCCTACAACTGTTGAGTCACAGTCAGCTTTACCCCCAGTCCTGACCACCAAAGGGAGCTCCAAACTATCACCTCCTCAGATGACATTCACAACAGTAGCCTCAAACTTGCAGGACCCTCCACTATTCTTCACTGTTCCTGCAGACCCTCATTATTGTACCACTCCCCAGCCTCCCAAGAACAAGCTGTGTTCTGTTACATACAGATATTTCACATTTTAACTTATCAGTCCAGAATTACTGTCATAGTACTTCACCCTGGTTCCTCTATTTTCACGTCTAGGCGGGACACATTGGCTAGTTTCAATGTAGAAGGTCTAGGTTTTGGCCGCAGTTCTTCAATGACTATCACTTCTGGTCAGACTTCTCCGAATAGTAGATGGGTGTAGCTGGGTCCCACTTGTTGCTCACAGTTCTGAGGTGCTGGCACTGCTGGACATCTTCCGATTTTGAAGGGAAGTAACCATGATGTGTCTTTTATTTGTTGTGCTTAGTTTCCTTCGCCGACCACTGTGTTTATGATCCTCATCGTTGCCCAAATCTTGGCGCTTCTTCAAAAACTCTTGATCAGCATTTATGAAACCCCAGTGTGCTTTGTAATCTTTTTCTGGGAGAGACCTGGCTGATGGAGTATAACTACCTTGTGTCTTGTATTCTGTGCTCGGTCTCACCATGGTGTTTGACCAGTAACATAAAAAGGTCATCCCCAACCTCACACTGGTAGCAAAGTTTGGAAGTTCCTCACCTAGTTTAAAGCCTCATACACAGCTGTCCCCTGCTTCATTTAATGATGGTTTGATGATCATTATCTAATATTCACAAATTTGTCTACATCTGTGATAGTGAGCGCTTCTTCTCTGAGATAATCCATCCACCTCACAGGTTTATCAAGATGCTGATTAGACAGCATGATTATTGCACAGGTGTGCCTTAGGCTGGCCAACATGATTATTGCACAGGTGCGCGTTAGGAAGCATGATTATTGCACAGGTGCGCCCTAGGCAGCATGATTATTGTACAGGTGCGCTCTAGGCAGCATGATTATTGCACAGGTGCGCCCTAGGCATCATGATTATTGCACAGGTGCGCCATAGGCTGGCCAGCATGATTATTGCACAGGTGCGCCCTAGGCAGCATGATTATTGCACAGGTGCGCCCTAGGCAGCATGATTATTGCACAGGTGCGCCCTAGGCAGCATGATTATTGCACAGGTGCGCCCTAGGCAGCATGATTATTGCAATGATTATTGCACAGGTCTGCCTTAGGCTGGCCACCAGATACACTTTTTGTAACCACTTTTCCCTATGGCCTATAGATGAGGATCCTAAACAGAGTCCCCTTTATTAAATCAGAATGATCTCTACAGACATGGTTTTTTTTTCTACAGCCGCCTTAGAGGGTTAATATAAAGATAAATCAAAATCTGTTTTTGGAAAGATTATTCCTCAATTGAGCTATAATGATGGCCGGCCATGTATACAGCGCTGGTCTCTACACCGGACAATGTCACGATCAGACACCAAGCAGGAGGCCGGCTTCATATGTACATGGCTCCGAGCAGTGACTGTCTGGGCCTGAACCCCGTGTGCTGATAATCACTGCTGTTACCCTTTATACAAGAAGCAGAGGAACTCACTAATCCCCCTGTGTATAGTATGAAGTCTTCGTCAGGTTTCCTACTCCCCCTAGTGGTCTGCTATGGAGCACGCACAATGTGAGAGGTCTGCAGCCGGGGAGACAACCTTGGGAGCCAAATGGAGCCCGCAGGCCCAACTCTCCAGCTATAATCGTTGATGACCATGTTGAAAAGCTATTGGGGCCAGATAATCATAGCTGATGGTCTAAAAGCTTTGAAAAAGTTGCAAAATGTGCCTACTTTTGCAGTTCTCACAGCACTTTGGATCAGCACCGTGGAGCTGGGGGGGGGGGCCGCGGTGGGACAGGGTGTGACCATGACGGTGATTGATGACAAGTGTCAGCATGATTTACCCAAAAATGCTACTCTGGAGGCGCACACCAGTCAGATGGTGAGCGCCTCTTAATGAACTTGGCGCCTCATTTACTCTTTCAAGACGTGTCTTGACGGATCGGCACCAATGTGAATGAATTGCTGTGCCACTTACTCTCTGTAAAAAGATTTGGTTCAAGTCGTTAGCTTTTATTAAAATGATGAGCAACAAATTCCCCATCAATGGGACCCTCAGTGACCTCCGAGCACCTGTTTTTCTTTCTCGCGGCGGTCAGAAATTGTATAGAGCGGCCCGGATGTGCATACTCGTTTCCAATCGATGTCTATGGGACTGATAGAAATAGTGGTGTACATTGCTGAGTGGAAGAAATCAGTAGCGGGACCATCCCTCTGTTCAAATGAGGCACAAGAGACCCCTATTCTGGAAATCGGTGGGGGTCTCAAGGATTGTCATATCTTTATCACCTATCCCACTGTCAAGGGAGGAATTTGAGTGAAGACTGCTAATGGAGTCTTCGTTCGGGATATCAAGAGATGGTGCCGTATTAGCTGTATATCAGTGCCGATATATCAATGTATAAGACAATGAACACAGACATGTTCTCTCTTTCAGCCAGCGTCATCCACTGAGCTCGTGTATAAAAAAAAACCCAATTATACAGTTTACATATCTAACCTTGAAGCTAGAACAAGGGAGTAAGGAGTATTTCACTCCCTATTTTCTCCCAACATATCTTTGTTCCTTAAAACATTCTTGTCACAACCCACCGGGGGGGTCACTCAGAAATCCCCCGCGCTGGCTACCAGTACGTCACAATCGGGGGGTAACAAGTGGGGGTCACCCCTCCTTTATACCTCCCGACCGACAGACAGAGCACGTGACGCGCTCTCTAGCGCCCCTCTTATAGTCAGGCCAATTATGGAATTGCCCGACACTAAGCAAGGAGGCCGCTATACTACTTATGCCGATTATTGAAGGGTCCCCGGTGAGAGTAAGGTATATATTCCCCCGACCTCCGCGGGCGGAATATATAAAATCTCCCCGAATCTCACTGGCCTCCCCACAATAATCCTTGGCACAATTCGCTGCCACCAACCGATTTACGGTAACTATTAGCCGAACACACAGACGTGGGATTCAAGATCGAGATAACAGAACAGCCCAAGATTAATTATATAATTTAATCAGCCTAAAGCACACTAGAACTACAATATATACAATAGGGAATCTACAGAATATACATATGTCAGAGTACAGTTACAATCAAAGCATGGGTTACAAACAGGCATACACAGTTCCAGCAGTTATCTTGTTGCGTCTGGCCACAGGGGGGCGCTGTAGACCAGGTTTCCAGGAACTCCCTCACAGGTCTTTCCCAACCAGGCCCCCGAGCAGAAGAACCCTGGAAAATGGCCGAAGTAGGGTTATCAACCTGGCCAAATCCAGGTCCCCTCCTACCTTAGTGACCTCACAGGGAAGCACTGCCACTCCCCCTGCATGGATCAGAATTATCCAGCAAAGGGGATATTGGCCATAACTTTGCCTGGGAGCGTCGTAGGCGGACGCCAATGCTCTCATTGTGACAGTTATGAATTTAGCTACAGAACGAGGGGACTCATGACCTGTCTGCCAGTTCCCCATTGGCTGATATCACGCCTGGGGCATTTCCCAATGTCCTGCTCCCATAAAAAGGGGGTGCCGGCATCGTCCACATGCGGAGACACCATTTTTATGGTTGCCATATTTATCGGAAATATGGCTTGCGAGATATGAACCATTTTTTACTGGAGTCGTTCTGTCTGGCTATTTCCATAGCCTTGCTAATGAGATACAGCTCTTGTGACAGGGTGACGGCAGGGAGTCATCCTGTGTCCATTGTTCCCACACCACCTCATTTCCATATCACAGGACATGGCCATGGAGTTTGTTGCTAAACCAGTTGTGTGAAGGAAAGGGGGGTGACACCAGGAGAGGGCTTCCTGACATACTTGAATATCATGATTTATCGTCATATCTCCGGATTTACCTCACACCTCCCCCCTTTTGAGGGCGCTAGGGGGCAGCACACTCCGGTGTTCCCCCGTGCGCCCGTCCGCGACCTCTCCTTGTCGGGACAGCCCGTCTGCGTTACCGTGGTCACGGCCCCTTTTGTGGCGAATGGTGAAGTTGTATTGCTGGAGCGCAAGGCTCCATCGCAACAATCGCCCATTCGTCCCAGAGACGGTGTGCAACCAGCTGAGGGGATTGTGGTCCGTCTCCACGATGAAGTGGCGCCCGTATAGATAGGGTTGCAGACGCTGCAGGGCCCACACTATGGCCAGGCACTCCTTCTCCATCGTGGAATAGGCAACTTCCCTTGGTAACAGCTTCCTGCTCAGGTACAAGACTGGGTGCTCTTGGCTCGCAGAGTCCACCTGGCTGAGCACCGCACCGAGGCCGAAGTCACTGGCGTCGGTCTGTACTACAAACGGCCGCGTGAAGTCGGCTGCCTGTAGCACGGGCGGGCTGGACAGGGCGTCCTTTAGGGCCCGGAAGGCTGTCTCGCAGTCCATTGTCCAATCGACTGCAGAGGGCAGCTTCTTCTTGGTGAGGTCCGTCAAGGGCTTTGCCAGGCTACTATAGCGTGGAACAAACCTCCTATAGTACCCGGCGGTCCCCAAGAAGGACATCACCTGCTTCTTGGTCCTGGGGGTGGGCCAGGATGCGATGGCCTCCACTTTCTCAGGCTCGGGCTTCAGTGTTCTCCCACCTACCCGGTGACCGAGGTACTGGACCTCGCTCATGGCCAGCTGACACTTTCCCGGCTTGATGGTCAAACCTGCCCGGTGGATCCGCCTGAGCACCTGTGCTAGATGCTCTAGGTGGTCCTCCCAGGTGGGACTGAAGACGGCAATGTCATCCAGGTACGCGGCCGCGTACCCTTCAAGTCCCTTGAGCAGGGTGTTGACCATCCGCTGGAAAGTGGCAGGGGCATTCCTCATCCCGAATGGCATCACCGTGGACTCGTACAGTCCAAATGGGGTAATAAAGGCAGAGCGTTCCCTGGCCTTGCGAGTCAGGGGGATCTGCCAATATCCCCGGCTCAGATCCATGATGGTCAGGTACTGAGCCCCGGCCAACTGATCGAGCAGGTCATCGATGCGTGGCATTGGGTACGCATCGGCGACCGTGACCGCATTGAGCCCCCTGTAGTCCACGCAGAACCGAGTGGTTCGGTCCTTCTTAGGGACGAGGACTACAGGCGAGGCCCAAGCGCTGTTGGATGCCTGGATCACCCCCAGCTTCAGCATCTCGTCAATCTCCTGGCGCATGTGTTGCTGCACCTCCAGGGAGACCCGATATGCTGAACGCCGGATCGGGGGATGATCCCCAGTGTCCACGTGATGGACAGCCAAGTCAGTCCTTCCGGGCTGGTTGGTAAACAACCCCCGGAAGGGGAGGAGGGTGGCCCACAGCTGGGACCGTTGGTCTTCCAAGAGCTGGTGGCCAACCTCCACATCCTCAATGGATCCGCCTGCCCTAACCTGGGCTAGCATATCCAAGAGGGTTTCCGCTTCTCCCTCCTCGGGCAGGTTGCACACGGGGAGCGCACATGCCTCCCGCTCATGATGTGCCTTCATCATGTTCACATGGAAGGGCTTCCGCCTTCCACGGGCAGGGTCCAGGGTGACCAGGTACGTTACAGGGTTGAGCTGCTGGTACACGAGGTATGGGCCTTCCCAGGCTGCCTGAAGCTTGTCCTGTGGTACGGGGACCAGTACCCACACCTTTTGACCCACTTGGTAGGTCCTCTCACAAGCGTTCTGGTCGTACCAACGCTTCTGATCGGCCTGGGCTTGAGCCATATTGTCGTGTACCAGTTGCGTCAAGGCCTGCATTTTGTCCCGGAAGCGCATGACATACTCGATAACCGACACTCCAGGGGTGGCCAAATCCCCTTCCCAAGCCTCTTTCACCAGAGCCAGGGGGCCCCGCACACGTCGCCCGTACAGGAGCTCAAACGGTGAGAATCCTGTTGAGGCCTGTGGAACCTCCCGGTAAGCAAATAACAGGTGTGGGAGATACCGCTCCCAGTCACGCCCATGGGAGTCGACCAACATCTTAAGCATCTGCTTTAAGGTGCCATTAAACCGCTCGCACAGGCCATTAGTCTGTGGATGGTACGGGCTGGCCACCAGATGTCGCACCTGGACCTGCTTACAGAGGGCCTCCATCAGCTGGGACATGAATTGGGTCCCCCGGTCAGTGAGCATTTCCTGGGGAAAACCCACTCGGGAGAAAATCTCCAGCAATGCGGTGGCCACCTTGTCAGCCCGAATGGACGACAAGGCCACTGCTTCTGGGTACCGGGTGGCATAGTCCACTACCGTCAGTATGAAGCGTTTCCCGGAGCTGCTGGGGATGGCCAGCGGGCCGACCAGATCCACAGCCACCCTCCTGAAAGGCTCATCGATGATTGGCAGAGATACTAGTGGGGCTTTGGGGTGTGGCCCCGCCTTCCCCACTCTCTGACAGGTTTCACACGAACGGCAGTAGGCAGCCACATCGGCCCCCATTTTTGGCCAGTAGAAATGCTGGTTTAACCTGGCCTTGGTCTTAGCGATCCCTAGGTGTCCGGCCATCGGAATCTCATGTGCGATCCGCAACAACTCCGTCCGGAACGGATAGGGTACCACCAACTGTCGGTCCCTGGGCCACGCCTCCGGTGAACCCTGCTGGACCGTGGCCCGGTACAGCCGTCCTTGGTCCCAGACCACTCGCTCCGGGTCCGAGTCCGAGGGAGGCTGTGCCGCCTGCTCCTTAAGAGCTTTCAGGCTGTCGTCAGCTTCTAACGCTGCCTGAAACCCCTGACTAGATGTGGCCAGAATCGACGAGACTGTCACATCTTCAGTCAGTACCCCGGGACCTGTGTCCTGGCCTCCACCTGACTCGGCTGCCACTTGGTCAGAAGGGGAAGAGCTATCGGACCTCCGGGAGGCCCCTTGGCTCCCAGCACTCCCACTGCGGGTGACAGCGGCCACAGCCGCTGCGACCGTGGGTCGTGCCTGCTCCTCCTCCGTTCCTGACCAAGTCGCCGGTTCAGGCAGACCTACCTGGCTTCCTGACACCCCGGTTGTGGGGGAACCATGCACCGAGATCTTACCTGGGAGCACTTCCGCTCCTGGACCGGCCCCAATCTCACCTGCCTGTTCCCCTCCTGCAGCAACAGAACCCCGCTGTGAAATCTCTGGGGACCCCACATTTGCTGTGGTAGCCCCCACCCCACACACTGGTCCTCCCCCTTGAGCACCCTGCTCTCTGCTTATCCCTGCAGAGGGCAACAGATCCCAGCTCACAGGCTGATTACTTGTAGAGGCATTGTCACACCTTTCTCTGACCCCCTCCCCTGTCACAGCTGCAGCTGAGTGTGTGTCTATGGTGTCTATGCAAGCAGAAATATCAGAGTTAACTCCCTCCTCCCTTACATCATTCATAGATAACACATTAACATTGTTAGGAGTCATGTCAGTACGGGCTGAAGGTTCAGCCCTTGGGGGGGGCCCAAACTGGGAGGTTATCTGCCCCAAATCTGTCCCAAGTAGCACGTTTGCAGGGATCCGATCAGTTACCCCCACCTCCCTCACCCCTCGCCCTGCGCCCCAGTCCACATAAATGTCAGCAACAGGCAGCGCCGGGTCAGTGCCTCCAATCCCGGAGACAGCGAGGGTTTTTCCAGGGATCAAGTCTTGGGGGGACACCATCTCAGGCCGCACCAGAGTCACCTCCGAGGCGCTGTCTCGCAGTCCTATGGTCACAGACCGGCCGACGGTGACAGGTTGGAAGCTGTCCAGGGACCTACCACCACCCCCACCCACACAATACACCTTGGGCGGCCCTTGGGACGGGGACGGAGCCGGGGCCTTGGGACGCTGAGGGCACATGGCCTTGAAGTGTCCAGGTAGGTTGCACTGGTGGCACCGTCTTGGTTCCGCCTCGGGCCTGGAGAGGGGAGTTGAGGGGGACACCCCCTGCAGTCTAGGGGCAGGTGGGGCAGTCGCAGAATTCATCTTACCCCCTCTCCAGGTGCTGCTGGTGGCCGCTCTCCTGGCCTCAGGGGCCCGGTTGTTGGTGTAGTCATCGGCAAGGGCAGCTGTAGCCGTGGACCCCTTTGGCTTCTGGTCTCGGATGAACTGGCGGAGATCCTCAGGGCAGTTCCACAAGAGTTGCTCCGTGATGAACAAGTCCAGGATCTCCGGTCCGGTGGAAAGCTGCAGGCCTTGGGTCCAGTGGTCGGCAGCTCGTGCAAGTGCCCGCCGGTGGTCAGCCCAGGAGTCCTTTGGTCCCTTCTGTAGGCTCCGGAACTTCTTGCGGTAGGACTCTGGAGTGAGGTTGTACTGTTGGATCAGGGCCCGCTTGATGGTGTCGTAGCCCTGATCTGCCTCAGCAGGCAAGTCCCCAAGGACATCCAGGGCCTTACCCCTTAAACGGGGGGTCAGGTATTTGGCCCACTGGTCCTTGTTCAGATGGTGCTGCAAGCAAGTCCGTTCAAAAGCAGTCAGGAAAGAGTCCAAGTCTCCATCCTTCTCCAGCACTGGGAAGTCCTCAACACGGACCTTTGGAAGTTTGGTGTTTTGAAGGTCACATGTGGCTGATGAGGGCCGGAGCTGAGCTAGCTGCAGCTGGTAGTCACGGTCTGCCTGTCGCTCTCGCTCTCGCTCTTCACGCGCTGCCTGCCGCTCTCGCTCCGCAGCCTCACGCTCTGCGTGCCGCTCTGCCCTGCGCTCTGCCAGGAGTTCCTTGTAGCCCTTCTGGTCTCCAGCCTGGAGAAGGGCCATAGCCATTTGAAGAAGGCTATCCGAGCCTCCCAGGCTCGGTGGAATGGCACGTGGTGATCTGCGGCACGCTGCGGAGCTAGGCGATTCACTGTCCCTTTCAGAGCGGAGGGCTGGCATCTGGCTCGTTGAGGAACCTTGGGTGAGCTCCTCCTCATCTTGTCCAGCAGTGCCAGGTTGCGCAATGTCCTCGGCAGAACGGTTTTCTGGCGTCGAGCTCCTGGAGGACTCGTGGGCAACCTCCTCATTGCTGTCCACAGCACCGTCCTCCCTCTCTTCGGCTCCTGCCTTAGCATTGGCCAGTTGCATAGCTCTGCTCCTGGTGCCATCAGCCATTCTTGCAGACTTTTGGTCACTGACACAGAACTGACACCTGATGCCTCCACACACCTTACAGTATCTGCACTCTGACACTCTAGTGTTGAGCTAGTCTGAAGACCCCAGCAGCCACAGCTGCTGCAGGCAGTCTTTAGTGTCTGGGAGTATGGGTCTCACACTCACACACACTATTATCTCGATCCCACCGCTATGCCACCAATATGTCACAACCCACCGGGGGGGTCACTCAGAAATCCCCCGCGCTGGCTACCAGTACGTCACAATCGGGGGGTAACAAGTGGGGGTCACCCCTCCTTTATACCTCCCGACCGACAGACAGAGCACGTGACGCGCTCTCTAGCGCCCCTCTTATAGTCAGGCCAATTATGGAATTGCCCGACACTAAGCAAGGAGGCCGCTATACTACTTATGCCGATTATTGAAGGGTCCCCGGTGAGAGTAAGGTATATATTCCCCCGACCTCCGCGGGCGGAATATATAAAATCTCCCCGAATCTCACTGGCCTCCCCACAATAATCCTTGGCACAATTCGCTGCCACCAACCGATTTACGGTAACTATTAGCCGAACACACAGACGTGGGATTCAAGATCGAGATAACAGAACAGCCCAAGATTAATTATATAATTTAATCAGCCTAAAGCACACTAGAACTACAATATATACAATAGGGAATCTACAGAATATACATATGTCAGAGTACAGTTACAATCAAAGCATGGGTTACAAACAGGCATACACAGTTCCAGCAGTTACCTTGTTGCGTCTGGCCACAGGGGGGCGCTGTAGACCAGGTTTCCAGGAACTCCCTCACAGGTCTTTCCCAACCAGGCCCCCGAGCAGAAGAACCCTGGAAAATGGCCGAAGTAGGGTTATCAACCTGGCCAAATCCAGGTCCCCTCCTACCTTAGTGACCTCACAGGGAAGCACTGCCACTCCCCCTGCATGGATCAGAATTATCCAGCAAAGGGGATATTGGCCATAACTTTGCCTGGGAGCGTCGTAGGCGGACGCCAATGCTCTCATTGTGACAGTTATGAATTTAGCTACAGAACGAGGGGACTCATGACCTGTCTGCCAGTTCCCCATTGGCTGATATCACGCCTGGGGCATTTCCCAATGTCCTGCTCCCATAAAAAGGGGGTGCCGGCATCGTCCACATGCGGAGACACCATTTTTATGGTTGCCATATTTATCGGAAATATGGCTTGCGAGATATGAACCATTTTTTACTGGAGTCGTTCTGTCTGGCTATTTCCATAGCCTTGCTAATGAGATACAGCTCTTGTTACAGGGTGACGGCAGGGAGTCATCCTGTGTCCATTGTTCCCACACCACCTCATTTCCATATCACAGGACATGGCCATGGAGTTTGTTGCTAAACCAGTTGTGTGAAGGAAAGGGGGGTGACACCAGGAGAGGGCTTCCTGACATACTTGAATATCATGATTTATCGTCATATCTCCGGATTTACCTCACAATTCTGTGTAAACATTACTGATAAGACTTTGCAGCTTCACATTCTGGCTTCATTATCTTTGGTTAACGCCTTCATGACTATACAGCTTAGAATTATATTATGGGTCTATGCGATGGCTACATAGACAGACAGATTATTATGCAACTACATCTATATTTTGTTTATATACACAGATATTCTTATTACGTTTAAACAAACAAACTGTAGCTAAGGAGACCTCCACACCACGGCACGGTGGCTCAGTGGTTAGCACTGCAGTCTTGCAGCGCTGGGGTCCTGGGTTCGAATCCCACTGAGGACAACATCTGCAAGGAGTTTATATGTTCTCCCAGTGTTTGGGTGGGTTTCCTCCGGGTTCTCTGGTTTCCTCCCACACTCCAAAAACATACAGATAGGGACTCTAGATTGCGAGCCCCAATGGGGACAGTGTTACTGTGATGGTGGAATATAGTGGATTGTGTACCATTTTGTGTAGGTTAATGTTTGGGCGTGGTTCACTGTCCATTCTGTGTTCCTTGTGTGTACATTGTTCTCTTTGCAGGTTTAATCCCTCCCCTGCCAGGCTTTTGTTCCTAAGTCGGGGGAGGGGGCGTGGAATTCACCTAACTTCTCTGCTTACCTGGGGGGGAAGAGTCAGTCTGTTGGGAACTTGAAGAGAGAAGGAAGAAGATTGAACCTCTGAGGGAAGCTGCGGCTTCTCAGGGAGACCTGGACATTTATTTATCGCTTACCGGACTATATTTGTGTTACTGGATTAATTTTACCCTCTGTTTTGTGGATTATTTGATGGACATTCTGTATTGCATGGAATAAATGCTCTTTGGATTGTACAGCCATCTCGCTCTGTTGATTGTGTGATATAGGAAAAGGACCCTGTGACAGTTACCATTGTATGTAAAGCGCTGTGGAATTAATAGTGCTATATAAATGAATAAATATTAATATAAATATTATATTATCCCATCACTTAGATAATAAAACCAAACAACAGAACACATTAGTTTTTCTAATCTGATTGTGTCACAAAGTCTGAAAATAACTAATTGACTTCTATGGGGAAGGTTCCAGGCATGCTCTGTCATCTGTGCAGGGGTGACTGCGCAGGAAGGGGAGAAGGTGAGCTGCATAGTATAGAGACATGGAAAAAAAGGACAAAAAAAAATATATAAATCTTATCCATGGAGTCTTATCAGGAGGTGACGCCTGGAGGCTACTACCTACTTGATTTGGTGCTTGTTTCCTTGCATGTGGGACTGGTACATCTCTATGGAGGTGAGGGTAATGCTGCAGATCGGACACACAAATATTCCTTCGCCTGTCGGTGAGAAAGAGCAAAGGATTTCAGTTCCTTAAGAAACATGTTGGCATTTCTTAACTCTACAGGAGGTAATATTTCCAGTTATCCACAATTTAGCGTTATACCAATGTATGGCAGCATGCAGACAGACTCCAGGATAAAACTTTGTTCACATGTTGGGTTTTTTTTTTGCATGTTCTGGAAGCAAATTTTTTTTTTTACTGCCAAAAAAGCAGATTTTGCTGCAGAAAAAAAAAAAAAGCAGCAAAAAAAGCAACGTGTGAACATGCAGAGATGCAACATACTGATGAACAACCGCTCGCACACCGATCATCCATCATGGGGGTATTCAGCATTGCACAGCATCCTACAGTATAATGGTATTGTGTCCAAGTAATGGTAGGCTTTATTTATATCTAATTTCCCGTTATCCCCCTTAAAAACCCTCAAGTGGATATTTGGAGCCATGGGACAGATACAAAGTAAGACTCCAGCTTAATCGGATACAAGGTGTAACCGCTCGTGTAGAACAGAGATATTTTGGCACCTAAACAGGAAAGAGATCTTTACAGTTAGAGCAGTCAGACTGTGGAATGCCGACCACAAGAGGTAGTAATGGCAGATACTATAACAGCTTTTATATCAGGGCTGGATGATTTCCTCACTACACACAACATTGTAGGTTATAAATGATTTAGTGACCAAATGTAGAACTGGTGGAGGAAGGGGGAACTAGATGGACCGGGGGCTTTTTTCATCCTATGTAACTATGTGTAACACCTCGTGCAGAACAAAGGGGTGCCGCACTATATATAACACAGTATCAGTATTGTCTGGCTCTCTAAGAGGGTCTGGCGTCTTACAGACCTCCCATTTCACAGCATGTGATGCTTTATTTCCACCACAGACGACTGGATGACCCAAAACCACCTGCGTCTCCGTCCCCCGTGGCTCGGTGTTTGGGTCATTCTCTGTATAGAGTAAGACGACTCAGTTGTGGTGCACTACCCGTGCGTCATTTGTTCTTACCCCCAGAGTCCATAGGGACCCCAGTCTCGCCCATCTCTTCCATCATCCTCTGGCGTGATTCGTTGCGGGCATGCTTTTTGCCGTTGTAGTGCTGTTGGGCCACCAGCGGCTTGTTGAAGGAGGCACAACACAGCTTGCAGTACTTGTTCGGGTCACTCAGGTCAATGGCGTTGTCCCCGCAGGAAGGATCTGCGCTCGCGTCCTGCTGGTTAAATTTCTCTCCCGCAGGAGACAATGAGGGATTGGACTCGTCGACAGCTGCAAACGGGAAAGAGCAACAGCTGAGACAACATATGGCACCACAGCCGCACACACAAGACCCCCACAACCAGGACTGCACCAGCATTGTATCCGGGATTACTTCTAACATAAAAATACCCACATCACAAAGTTATCACACTCCCCAACAAAAAAATTCCCTTTAAGCTTCTGTCTGGGTCTAATTTGTGGACTAAGCAGCCATTGGGGTCAGTGGCAGGTCTTCCCCTACGAGAATAAGAACTGAAGTGAAGTGGGATTTAAGTTTTCCACTTTCTTTCCGATTCCATTTTTTTATACTATTGGACAACCTCCAGATATAATCGTCTTATCGGTGGGTCCAAACTGTGGCCTTGAGAATGCCCTCCAGTTTCCGCGTCGGTAGGCCCTGACCCGGCGCCCACGTCGGTAGGCCCTGACCCGGCGCCCACGTCGGTAGGCCCTGCCCTGGCGCCCACGTCGGAAGGCCCTGACCCGGCGCCCACGTCGGAAGGCCCTGACCCGGCGCCCACGTCGGTAGGCCCTGCCCCGGCGCCCACGTCGGTAGGCCCTGCCCCGGCGCCCCCGTCGGTAGGCCCTGCCCCGGCGCCCACGTCGGTAGGTCCTGCCCCGGCGCCCACGTCGGTAGACCCTGTTCACCACATCCAAAGCAATGGCATCCCTGCTGCCTTTTCTGATCAAGTAGGTGTTACGATGGCCAAATAATTATAGTAGGGCCTGAGATGCTGGCAATTAGTAGAAGGCTCTGGTCCGGCGGCCATGGATTACCAACATGGCCACTGGACTGGGGGTCTTGTAAATTATTTTTCTCAAATCTACTTTATCCTGCTACAATTTATTAGTACAGGAAAAATGAAGTAGAGGCTGTTTAGTTCATAAGAGATATCTTAGACTGGACTATATTGTAGTAAATTCCCGGCTGCGTGAAGTCTGCGCCGATTTTATGTTTCCGGGTGTAAACATTAATAGATCTGAACAATGGTCATGAATTTGTTAATGGTTAACCCTTGCCTACATAAAACCGGAAAACTACATCAAAAGTTGGCTCTGATCGGTGCAGCTGTTGCCAGAAACATGAAAGATTGTTTTTACAGCATTTTTCGTTTTATAAAATGCACTGGATTATAAGGCGCACCCCAAATTTGGAGGAGGAAAATAGGGAAAAATAATTTTTATTTGTAAAATGACTGTCCGTCTTATAATCCTAGTGTGTCTTATATTAGCTCGCCAGGGGGGCACGGCGGTGGTAGAGCAGCTCAGGAGGGTCACAGGAGGCAGGGTCAGCGATGCTGCAGACTCAGGGAACGAAGGGTCGGTGATACTGTGGGCTCGTTGCGGCAGGCGCCATTGATCTACCGGCGCGCTGCGGGCTCCACTGAATTGCCGGCAGTTGACGCGATGGCATTCAAGAAAATGGCTGTGGAGACGACGCACACGCAGATTGGCCTCCGCGACCATTTTCTTAAAGTCCATTGCGTCAACCGCCGACGATTCAAAGCAGCTTGCAGGCAGATCAATGGTGCCCGCCGCGACACCCCATGAGCCCACAGTATCGCCGACCCTCCGTCCACTGACCCTCCTGACCTGCTTCACTGCGGTCACATACCCTTCTTTGTGCCCTCAATATCGCCGACCCTGCGCCACCACCGCCACCCCGGTAAGCCATATCCAGAATAAAAGACGCACCCCCATTTTACTCTCAGTTCTGGGGGTAAAAAAGTACGTCTTATAATCCGGAAAATACGGTATGTTATATATATATATATATATATATATATATATATATATATATATATATACACACATACATATATACACACACACACATATACACACACACACACATATATATACACACACACACACAAGCAATGGGTCCTGTACGGTAATAAAGGGCCAGTCTCACAGAGGTTAGGCCACTCACTGTCCGCAGTGCGGCTGTACATCTTGCGGTCACATGCTTGTCCCCCCTGGGAGATTTTTCCTTGGCAGATGACCGTGCCGCCTTCATCTCCTCACCTGTTTCTGCCAGGGCGTTCTCCTCGGAGCCCGTACACAATTCATTGGATTCCCCGTTCACCTGCTTCAGCTTCTTGGCATGAATCTTCCCTATGTAATGCGACTGGGCAACGACTGGAGAGCTGAACACCATGTTGCACAGGCTGCAGAACTTGTTCTTGTCCTGAGAGGAGTCTTTTTCCACCTAAAAGGACATAACAGGATCATAACAGTGCCGTTACTATCATTCCGGCGGATAGGTCACCGGATCCCGTTCTACAAGCTCCATACGTTATTATACCGATCTCTTAAGGGTGCTTTACACGCTGCGACATTGCTAGCGATCTCGTTAGCGATGTGACACACCAGATCGCAGATACGATTTGTGCGATCTGGCGTGTCACGTCGCTAACGAGATCGCTAACAATGTCGCAGCGTGTAAAGCACCCTTTAGTCCTGATGAGGCTGGTGGATACATTTTAAAAGGTCTTTCTGCCTGACAATTCCAAATAGCATTTTATGAATGCAGCTCTGAATACAGCAGTTCTGACCTAAATTTTTTACTGCAAGTACACCAGCTTCATCAAGTGTGAATGATCTATTTAATATTAGATGCAGTTGAATTGTGGAAACTGGTGACAGTTCTGCTGTAAAAAAAAAAATATAGTATATATATATATATAGTATATATATATATATATATATATATATATATATATATATATATATATATATATATATATATATTTATTATATAAAATATAAATATACTAAATAATATTATAATATATATATATATATATATATATATATATATATATATATATCTATATATACATTATTTAGTATATTTATATTTTATAGAATAAATTATATAAAAATATGCATTATTTAGTATATTTATATTTTATATATATATATATATATATATATATATATATATATACACTAAATAACTACCGGTATACTATATACTATTATATAAATATACACACAAAAGGAGAAAACATGACCAAGGTACCAATGATAAAAACAAACATGGCCGCTGTGCACTGGATATAGAATTCACTAGATTCTCATATTTATCACTTATCCTCGTAGATAGGTTGCAGTCTAACTGCAGGGACTCTCATTGTTTGCATGAACAAATTCATGCCACAGTTAGGGGCAGGGGTGAGTAAATGATCATCTTGTCTATTTAAAGAGCACATAATCTAGCACATATGATTAGTAGGGGAGTTCTACCATGAAGAAAAGCTCCTGCATTGCTTTGCAGCTCACGAATATTGAGGACTCTGAAGCACCTGCATTACATTCAGATGACTCCAGCCACGGGTCACGCCGCAGACCAGGACCTGAGCTTTAATTCAGAGGACTCCAGTCACGGCTCCTGCTGGTTTTTCTCACCCCGTCCAGGTCCATCTAGTTCCCCCTTCCTCCACCAATTATATATTTTGTCCCTAAGTCACTTATAAACAACAATGTTGTGTGTAGTGAGGAAATCATCCAGCCCTGATATAAAAGCTGTTATAGTATCTGCCATTACTACCTCTTGTGGTAGGGCATTCCACAGTGTGACTGCTCTAACTGTAAAGAACCCTTTCCTATTTAGCTGTCAGAATCGCTTTTCTTCCACTCGCAGTGAGTGCCCCCTGGTCCTTAGTACTGTCTTTGGAAGAAATAAGTCATGTGCCAGTCCTTTATATTGACCACACATGTATTTATACATATAAATGTGTATACAAAAAGTGAATTCTCTAAGTTATCAAAAGGCCTGAAAGAAAAAAAAACTCACATGAAACTCCACATGATCCACTTTGTGTTTCTTCTTATAGGTCAGTTCGTCCAGCTCCTGTTTCAGGAAATACAGGCGCACTTTTTGAGCGTGCCTTTTACCCTGCAGAGGAGGGAAGGCATCATATTATGCACATCCAGAAGGGAATAAATGAGATTTCAGTCCCATGTTAAAGGGGTTTTCCAGACTTGCTATATACTTATATCAGATAGGTGGGGGTCCAACACCTGCCCCCTCATCAGTCAGTGGTGAAGCTCAGTTCCTAGTGAAGTGAATAGGGGGTGAGTTGAAGTCCCCAGGAGCAGGGACTATGCAGTGAGCGGGGCTGTGCTGCTGAGCTCTGCTCAATGTTTGCGTGAATCTGGCATTGTTCTTACTTTTTACTGTTCCTCTACGTTCCTCCAATATGGCCTCCCCCTTCCTTTTTTATGCGCTGTATGTAAACCTAGTATTGATAGCCAAGAGGGCGTGATCCTCAAGAAGATATCAATCAGGAAAGAATTTAAAAAAATCACACCTCTTTGACTAAAAAGTACTAGATTTTCATAAAGGGCGCAAAGTGGGGTGGAGGACTGCTGTGACTACTGGTAAACTGGGGTGGAGGACTGCTGTGACTACTGGTAAACTGGGGTGGAGGACTGCTGTGACTACTGGTAAACTAGGGTGGAGGACTGCTGTGACTACTGGTAAACTAGGGTGGAGGACTGCTGTGACTACTGGTAAACTAGGGTGGAGGACTGCTGTGACTACTGGTAAACTAGGGTGGAGGACTGCTGTGACTACTGGTAAACTGGGGTGGAGGACTGCTGTGACTACTGGTAAACTGGGGTGGAGGACTGCTGTGACTACTGGTAAACTAGGGTGGAGGACTGCTGTGACTACTGGTAAACTAGGGTGGAGGACTGCTGTGACTACTGGTAAACTAGGGTGGAGGACTGCTGTGACTACTGGTAAACTAGGGTGGAGGACTGCTGTGACTACTGGTAAACTAGGGTGGAGGACTGCTGTGACTACTGGTAAACTAGGGTGGAGGACTGCGGTGACTACTGGTAAACTAGAGTGGAGGACTGCTGTGACTACTGGTAAACTGGGGTGGAGGACTGCTGTGACTACTGGTAAAGTAGGGTGGAGGACTGCTGTGACTATTGGTAAAGTAGGGTGGAGGACTGCTGTGACTACTGGAAAAGTGGGGTGGAGGACTGCTGTGACTACTGGTAAAACGGGATGGAGGACTGCTGTGGCTACTAATAAAGTAGGATCGAGGACTGCTGAGATTACTCGTAAAGTGGGATAGAAGACTGCTGTGACTACAGGGAAAGTGGGGTGGAGGACTGCTGTGACTACAGAGAAAGTGGGCTGGAAAACTGCTGTGGCTACTGGTAAAGTCTGTGGAGGGAGGACTGCTGTGCATACAAGGAAAGTAGGGTGGAGGACTGCTGTGACTAGAGGGTAAGCAGGGTGGAGGACTGCTGTGACTAGAGGGTAAGCAGGGTGGAGGACTGCTGTGACTAGAGGGTAAGCAGGGTGGAGGACTGCTGTGACTATTGTGAGAAGGGGGTGGGGAAGCCAGCTGTGCCGACTGTTCGGTATGCATTATAATATAGAGCTGATACCAATGTGGCGAGCTTGATTTATTGTTATAGAATGAAAAACCACCCAGAAAGCCATTTATCTGCAGAAGCATCAGATATAGCGGCCGTACCACGTAATGTGCGTTCCTGTGGGCTTCAAACTGTAAGACCGCCCCACACACCCGGCAGAAGGTGTCTGTGAAGAGCTCCTTTTTAGTTTTTTCATCCAGTTCTATTTCTGTGAAAAAGAATAAAAAAAATATATTAGTAAATTACCAAAGTATCGTAAAAATCACAAAATAACAATATTCCCCCACCCACTCATGTATGTATCACGTCTATGCAGATTTCCATACAGGTAATGTGAGTTCCCACAATGCGCTGCACCCTGAAAACCAAGACAAAAAACATAAGCTTGGACAATATTTATGCCGCTTTGGAATTTATGTCTGCACAAAGAAGCTGCATTGTGTGATCAAGGCCTCAAATTATCACTGTCACTAAACCGCGATATGTCTCAGAGAAGTCCACTTCTTTCTCCACTTATGAGCCACTTCTTTTCCTCCGCTCTGAACTCCTCGTACTCTCTAAAACCCAGCTAAAATCCTTGAGAGATCAGATTGATCTTATCCTACTGAGGGAGCAGGTTACATGTTGGTCATATAAGACTATGGAGCTGTGGCTGTAGCGAGGGTCAAAAGCAGAGACTCAGACAGTGCTGCATCTTTCTAGTAAGGGTTATATCTCAGCTTTACACCTCAGTACTGCTGTTTAGTGTCCTCCATGCTGCTTCATATAGACAGGAGAGCAGGAATCCCTCACGTCTTTGTGTGTGCTGTGTATGGGAGACATCATAGCAGATTGTCTCTGAGCTGGTGGGTGGAGACTACTAAAAATAGGGGTAAAGGGGCCACCTCAGTATTGCTTTATAAGATCCTCCCTTCGGCTTCTGATCATGTGTTTCATATAGACACAAGAGCGGGAACCCCTCACGTCTTTGTGTGTGCTGTGTATGGGAGACATCATAGCAGATATTCTCCACCCACCAGCTCAGAGACGACTGAAAATAGGAGGTAAAGGGGCCACCTCAGTATTGCTTTATAAGATCCTCCCTTCGGCTTCTGATCATGTGTTTCATATAGACACGAGAGCGGGAACCCCTCACGTCTTTGTGTGTGCTGTGTATGGGAGACATCATAGCAGATATTCTCCACCCACCAGCTCAGAGACGACTGAAAATAGGAGTTAAAGGGGCCACCTCAGCATTGCGTTATAGGATCCTCCATGTGGCTTCTGATCATGTGCTTCATATAGACAGGAGAGCAGGAATCCCTCACATTTCTGTGTGCGCTGTCTATGGGAGGCATCATAGAGTCTCCACCCACCAGCTCAAAGACGACTGAAAATAGGAGTTAAAGGGGCCACCTCAGTATTGCGCTTTATAGGATCCTCCATGCGGCTTCTGATCGTGTGCTTCATATAGACAGGAGAGCAGGAATCCCTCACATTTCTGTGTGTGCTGTCTATGGGAGACATCATAGCAGATATTCTCCACCCACCAGCTCAGAGACGACTGAAAATAGGAGTTAAAGGGGCCGCCTCAGCATTGCTTTATAGGATCCTCCATGCGGCTTCTGATAATGTGCTTTTTATAGACAGGAGAGCAGGAATCCCTCATGTCTTTGTGTGTGCTGTGTATGGGAGACATCATAGCAGATATTCTCCACCCACAACTAAAAATAGGAGGTAAAGGGGCCACCTCAGCATTGCTTTATAGGATCCTCCATGCGGCTTCTGATCGTGTGCTTCATATAGACAGGAGAGCAGGAATCCCTCACGTCTCTGTGTGTGCTGTGTATGGGAGACATCATAGCAGACAGTCTCCACCCACCAGCTCAGGGACAACTGAAAATAGGAGCTAAAGGAACCGAATGATCCAAACTGGCATACACTGCGCTGGATTTATTAAGAGGAACACGTCACTTAATGAATCTGGTGCCTCTAGTAAGTGGAATGCACATCGGGGAGCTGCGCCAAAATTTCTACCTAGTCAGGGATTGGTGTATTAAATACCGCCAGATTTGATCAATTTCGAGTTTTGGAATAGTCTTGGCCCTGTCCCACCTCCCCACGAAGGAGCCAATCCAAAGCGGAAGGAAAACAATGAAGTCATGCAAGCTGTGTGGGGGAAGTTCTTAAGATTTGGTCCTTTTCAGGATGGCCCCTGCCTCACCGCCCGCAGCGAGCACCAGCACAGCACCCCCGCAGCATCGCCCCTGCCTCCTGGTGACCATTCTGCACCATCCCCCAGTAAGCTACATTCGGATTATAAGACCCATCCATCATTATCCACTCAAAGTTTTGGAAGTAAAAGTGCGTCTTATAACCCGAAAAATATGATATTTATCCCAGAAAATTATTGCTATTACACTTTGTTATACACATGTTTATTTCCTATGTGTGTATTGGAACAAAACAAAACAAAAAAAAAAAAACAAAAAAAAAAAAAGGAGTGTATGAAGCAGTTTCCACACTCAATTTTGTCAGCCTCAAAAAAGCTCAGTGTGCACATGGCTTTAGAAATCGCAGCAGGAATGGGGCAGTACTCCGATTTCTACAGTCTGGAGAGGGAAAGTATACAGCTGTAGAAATGGAGGAAAACACATGCATAGGAAATACGAGCAGGATAGAAGCTGTGCTGTAAAGACATCAGCACCCTGGATACACACAGAGATCACTTCCAGCCTGTATTACTGGGAGAGACGCTCCCACAAGAGAAAAATCTGAAATGTGGATCAGGCTACAGACTCCAAATCAGGGAGACTAAAAATGAATGAACGGACGAAATGTCTGGTATAGAAATATTGCCAAGTATCTAACAGTACTGGGACAAAATTGTAAGAACGCTTGGTAAAGTATAAAGCTGACAATTAAGTGTCATTATTTCCCTTGGTGTGTAGGGGTGAATGCCTTGCATTTTCTGACCAATCAGTACTCACGTTGTTGGACTGCGTAGGGACACTCCCTCTTGACAAAGGCAACGCCCAGTTGTCAGTTCATCTTTACAATTTCAGGAGGAATATCAGAGGAACAGCGCGGTTTAGGGTTTCAAAAAAGATGTCATACGAGTGTTGGAAGAGGAACTTTTTTTTTTTTAATTTTAATTATTTTCTAAAATAAGGCAGCAATGAAGGTTTTATTGTGTGTCCTCCATAGAGACACACAGATTACAGCTCTGCACGATGTACGAGGCAGGCGGGGGTTATCCGCAGTCTCAGGTGCCATCTGTACACAGCTGCTGTAGCCTTTTTATGTTTGCAGTCTGCTCCCACGAGAGGTTCCCGGTTCCCCAGGTACGATAGACTGTGAAGAGATTGTATTTCATGCCGGCACGAGCCTGGAGATGAGCTGCGCTACAACTACGTGCACATAATGTCTGATAGTCATCTGAGAACTATGCGTTACATGGCACGGTAGCCTGCTACAACACAAGAGTATGGGCAATCCTCCGGCATTTTAGAACCAGTCATCTGAGACCTGTGCATTACTGTCACACTAGGTACGGGGAAGTACCAACCAAACGGTGAAAGGGAAGAGAAACCCTGTGTCTAGGCAGATGGTGACCCCTGACCAAACCTACTACTGGTCCCTTCGATCCCTCACCACCCTACGCACCTACGCTCCAAGCTGGATACCTAACCCTAGATATCCCTAGTGCTGGGCCCTAAATGGGGAACGGATAGGCTGAGCTCTTCATCAACCCCACTAATCACTAGAGAAGACACAAGGAGGAAACACCGGGGGAAAATGCATGATCTACTTCTCTACAGATGACTCCGGTAGAAGTTCAGCAGAGTTTCAACAACAATACCACAGAGGAGTACAAGCCGCCTGCTTGCAACCAGAGCTTGAATGAACTGAATAATATCACAAGCACCAGTCCAGGGAAGATGGGAGCATTTAAGCACAAGGGTAACACTGATAATCAGCAGCTGGATGGAAGGAGAGTTCCATTGGGTCCTAAAGGGGAAGAGATTAAAACCCAGCAGGAAAGCAATGAATACTGACAGCAGGAACAATAGAAAGTCAGGGAGCATTTTGAGCAGCCAAACGCTGTGACCTTCTATTGCCAGAAACCACATGACTTTCTGTCACCTGTGACAGTTACATGGCATGGTGGCCCACCACGTTATAAGAGCCATGCATGGGGCAATCCTCCGGTCTTTTAGAACCAGTCAGCTGAGACCTGTGCGTTACATGACATGGTTGCCCACCACGTTATAAGAGCCATGCCCGAGCAATCCTCTGGTCTTTTGAACCAGTTATATGAGACCTGTGCGTTACATGGCATGGTAACCCGCCACACGAGCCATGCACGGGCAATTCTCTGGTCTTTTAGAACCAGTTTTCTGAGACTTGTGCGTTACATCACATGGTGGCCTGTCACATCACAAGAGCCATGCACGGGCAACTCTCCGGTCTTTTAGAACCAGTCATCTGAGACATGTGCGTTACATGACATGGTAACCCGCCACACGAGCCATGCATGGGCTGTCCTCCAGTCTTTATGAAATAGTCATCTGAGACCTGTGCATTACATGACACGGTGGTCCGCCACATCAAAAGAGCCATGCACGGGCAACTCTCCGATCTTTTAGAGACATCTTCTCTCTTACCCAATGCGTGTAGAATTGCAGTCTACAAAAAACGTGACCAGTGCCATATATCCCAGACTATGCTCCCCCCGAAATACGGTGCATCTAAGCAAGAACAGCAACATACACAGGCTATTTGACAGATCGCACCATGAGATAAAAACTGGTAGCACAAAGGACCACACTCATGACGACATACGAGGCCTACTAATCAGAAGAGGCTCCGACATAGCCACTGGACTACGGACGAGGCCAATGGACCTGTGTCCTGAATAACTTTTTGCTCAACTCTAGTCCTTTCGACTATCTTTAAAATATCACATAAAAGAATTAGACACCTTGTACTCCCCTAAGTACTGGAGTACCATTGCGCGAAAATTCTGCAACATCCTGATAATTTTTAATTAGTCATTTGCAAGTTGAGTGAATTAATAAGAAGGGTCCTGGTCCAGAGACCAAGTCAGCGCCCCTTACCCACCGATATTTACAGCTCTTTAGATTAGCCAGACTAGTCGTGGCATGACGCAAATACGATATCGTGCCACAGTGGTCTATTCCAAACAGGAACCACAAATGTTAGCAGGCAGGAGGCCTCCAGTGGCCACGCAATACGTACCGGGGTCCGATAAAATTGGGGAATTTGATATTGACCTCATAAAGAAGTTTTTCTATTAGACAGTTCTGATGAGGTCCAGTGGGCTGGGAACATGGACAATCCGTTCCTCAATCACTGAGAAATCAGCGTTTGACTTGATATGTAAATGAGGCTGAAGAGCTATGGTAGAGCTGAAGTCTCCGTCACTCCAGCTCTAGTCTCCACCCAGTGACGCCTCCTCCTGCGTGATTGACAACCTGTTATATGACTTCAGGAAAAGGGGCCATGAGTCAAGCAGGATGAGGTGATCGTAGGTGAGGAATAGAGCTGCAGTGACTGAGGCTTCAGATCCATCAATTCTAACGCTGATTTCTCAGTGACGGAGGAGCAGACTGGCCATATAAAGGAATTACTGGACTTGTGAAAGAGCTACATACCCATGTAAATAGCTTGGGGGTACAGATACAATTAACAGAGGGTGGTAATAAAAGGATCGTTAAGTGGTAAGTCACAATGTTCTCCACTGCCTTAAAGGGCAATCCTATGGAAATGTATGGCATCTCCACTGGATATGCATATGACATAACTGTATAGTAGAAGCAGATCCCACCAATAATACCCACATTTTTTTTTGATAATGGGGTCTTGATGAATCCTTATCAGTGGAGAGGTTGGCATAATTCTTTCTTATGTACTGTATTTATTCGTGTATAAGCTGACTTTTTCAGAACATTGTTTTATGCTGAAAAAGCCCGCCTAGGCTTATACTTGAGTGAGGGTCCCACTTCTGCATTATAAGACACACTTTTTTTCTTTTTTGAGGGGTAAAACTTACCGGGTCGGTGCGGTGGGGTCACAAACGCAAGGTCTGCAATACTGTGGCTCGGCAGGCATCGGGCCCCGTTAAACTTGCTGGGCTGTGCTCTCCATTGAGCCCGCCGGCGGCTGACATGATAGACAGCTTTCCGAGATCTCAATCTGCGCATGCGCTGCTTCGGCAACCGTTTTCCTGAAGTCTATGGTGTCAACCGCTGGCGTCTCCTGAGCAGCTCTACCACCATCACCACCCCGATGAGCTATTATCAAATACTAGGATTATAAGACAGTCTATTAAAAATAATTTTAATTTTCCTTCTCTAAATTTGGGGTGCATCTTATAATCCTAGGCTTATACTCGAGTCAATAAAGTTTTCCCAGTTTTTGTGATAAAGTAAGGGGCCTTGGATTATATTCAGTTTGGCTTAGGCTATGTTCACACTGCCGTTGTTTAGCATCAGTCACCTGCGTTGCTTGACGCATGGCAGTGATGCGTTGTACAACGGGTGACAGGAAATGGAATGGATTGTCATGAAAAAGCGGATTCCATTGGTGAAATGATTTTAGTATAAAAACAGCAGTCGAACAGTTCGATAGAGAGAGAAAGACAGTTTCGGGACGAGAGAGAGACAGTTTCGGGACGAGAGAGAGAGAGAGACAGTTTCGGGACGAGAGAGAGAGAGAGACAGTTTCGGGACGAGAGAGAGAGAGAGACAGTTTCGGGACGAGAGAGAGAGAGAGTTTCGGGACGAGAGAGAGAGAGAGAGACAGTTTCGGGACGAGAGAGAGAGAGAGACAGTTTCGGGACGAGAGAGAGAGAGAGAGAGTTTCGGGACGAGAGAGAGAGAGAGAGAGACAGTTTCGGGACGAGAGAGAGAGAGAGAGACAGTTTCGGGACGAGAGAGAGAGAGAGAGACAGTTTCGGGACGAGAGAGAGAGAGAGAGACAGTTTCGGGACGAGAGAGAGAGAGAGAGACAGTTTCGGGACGAGAGAGAGAGAGACAGTTTCGGGACGAGAGAGAGAGAGACAGTTTCGGGACGAGAGAGAGAGAGACAGTTTCGGGACGAGAGAGAGAGAGAGACAGTTTCGGGACGAGAGAGAGAGAGAGAGACAGTTTCGGGACGAGAGAGAGAGAGACAGTTTCGGGACGAGAGAGAGAGAGAGAGACAGTTTCGGGACGAGAGAGAGAGAGAGAGACAGTTTCGGGACGAGAGAGAGAGAGACAGTTTCGGGACGAGAGAGAGAGAGACAGTTTCGGGACGAGAGAGAGAGAGACAGTTTCGGGACGAGAGAGAGAGAGAGACAGTTTCGGGACGAGAGAGAGAGAGAGAGACAGTTTCGGGACGAGAGAGAGAGAGAGAGACAGTTTCGGGACGAGAGAGAGAGAGAGACAGTTTCGGGACGAGAGAGAGAGAGAGACAGTTTCGGGACGAGAGAGAGAGACAGTTTCGGGACGAGAGAGAGAGAGACAGTTTCGGGACGAGAGAGAGAGAGACAGTTTCGGGACGAGAGAGAGAGAGACAGTTTCGGGACGAGAGAGAGAGAGACAGTTTCGGGACGAGAGAGAGAGAGACAGTTTCGGGACGAGAGAGAGAGAGACAGTTTCGGGACGAGAGAGAGAGAGAGACCGTTTCGGGACGAGAGAGAGAGAGAGACCGTTTCGGGACGAGAGAGAGAGAGACCGTTTCGGGACGAGAGAGAGAGAGACCGTTTCGGGACGAGAGAGAGAGAGACCGTTTCGGGACGAGAGAGAGAGAGACCGTTTCGGGACGAGAGAGAGAGAGACAGTTTCGGGACGAGAGAGAGAGAGACAGTTTCGGGACGAGAGAGAGAGAGACAGTTTCGGGACGAGAGAGAAAGAGACAGTTTCGGGACGAGAGAGAGACAGTTTCGGGACGAGAGAGAAAGAGACAGTTTCGGGACGAGAGAGAGAGAGAGACAGTTTCGGGACGAGAGAGAGAGACAGTTTCGGGACGAGAGAGAGAGAGACAGTTTCGGGACGAGAGAGAGAGAGAGACAGTTTCGGGACGAGAGAGAGAGAGACAGTTTCGGGACGAGAGAGAGAGAGACAGTTTCGGGACGAGAGAGAGAGAGACAGTTTCGGGACGAGAGAGAGAGAGACAGTTTCGGGACGAGAGAGAGAGAGACAGTTTCGGGACGAGAGAGAGAGAGACAGTTTCGGGACGAGAGAGAGAGAGACAGTTTCGGGACGAGAGAGAGAGAGAGTTTCGGGACGAGAGAGAGAGACAGTTTCGGGACGAGAGAGAGAGAGAGAGACAGTTTCGGGACGAGAGAGACAGTTTCGGGACGAGAGAGAGAGAGACAGTTTCGGGACGAGAGAGAGAGAGAGACAGTTTCGGGACGAGAGAGAGAGACAGTTTCGGGACGAGAGAGACAGTTTCGGGACGAGAGAGAGACAGTTTCGGGACGAGAGAGAGAGAGAGACAGTTTCGGGACGAGAGAGAGACAGTTTCGGGACGAGAGAGAGAGACAGTTTCGGGACGAGAGAGACAGTTTCGGGACGAGAGAGAGAGACAGTTTCGGGACGAGAGAGAGAGACAGTTTCGGGACGAGAGAGAGAGACAGTTTCGGGACGAGAGAGAGAGAGAGACAGTTTCGGGACGAGAGAGAGACAGTTTCGGGACGAGAGAGAGAGACAGTTTCGGGACGAGAGAGAGAGACAGTTTCGGGACGAGAGAGAGAGACAGTTTCGGGACGAGAGAGAGAGACAGTTTCGGGACGAGAGAGAGAGACAGTTTCGGGACGAGAGAGAGAGACAGTTTCGGGACGAGAGAGAGAGACAGTTTCGGGACAAGAGAGAGAGAGAGACAGTTTCGGGACGAGAGAGAGAGAGAGACAGTTTCGGGACGAGAGAGAGAGAGAGACAGTTTCGGGACGAGAGAGAGACAGTTTCGGGACGAGAGAGAGAGACAGTTGCGGGACGAGAGAGAGAGACAGTTTCGGGACGAGAGAGAGAGACAGTTTCGGGACGAGAGAGAGAGAGAGACAGTTTCGGGACAAGAGAGAGAGAGAGACAGTTTCGGGACAAGAGAGAGAGAGAGACAGTTTCGGGACAAGAGAGAGAGACAGTTTCGGGACGAGAGAGAGACAGTTTCGGGACGAGAGAGAGAGACAGTTTCGGGACGAGAGAGAGACAGTTTCGGGACGAGAGAGAGAGAGAGAGAGACAGTTTCGGGACGAGAGAGAGAGACAGTTTCGGGACGAGAGAGAGAGAGACAGTTTCGGGACGAGAGAGAGAGAGAGAGAGACAGTTTCGGGACGAGAGAGAGAGAGAGAGACAGTTTCGGGACGAGAGAGAGAGACAGTTTCGGGACGAGAGAGAGAGAGACAGTTTCGGGACGAGAGAGAGAGAGAGACAGTTTCGGGACGAGAGAGAGAGACAGTTTCGGGACGAGAGAGAGAGAGAGACAGTTTCGGGACGAGAGAGAGAGAGAGACAGTTTCGGGACGAGAGAGAGAGAGAGACAGTTTCGGGACGAGAGAGAGAGAGACAGTTTCGGGACGAGAGAGAGAGAGACAGTTTCGGGACGAGAGAGAGAGAGACAGTTTCGGGACGAGAGAGAGAGAGACAGTTTCGGGACGAGAGAGAGAGAGACAGTTTCGGGACGAGAGAGAGAGAGACAGTTTCGGGACGAGAGAGAGAGAGACAGTTTCGGGACGAGAGAGAGAGAGACAGTTTCGGGACGAGAGAGAGAGAGAGACAGTTTCGGGACGAGAGAGAGAGAGACAGTTTCGGGACGAGAGAGAGAGAGACAGTTTCGGGACGAGAGAGAGAGAGACAGTTTCGGGACGAGAGAGAGAGAGTTTCGGGACGAGAGAGAGACAGTTTCGGGACGATAGAGAGAGAGACAGTTTCGGGACGAGAGAGAGAGAGAGAGACAGTTTCGGGACGAGAGAGAGAGAGACAGTTTCGGGACGAGAGAGAGAGAGACAGTTTCGGGACGAGAGAGAGAGAGAGACAGTTTCGGGACGAGAGAGAGAGAGAGACAGTTTCGGGACGAGAGAGAGACAGTTTCGGGACGAGAGAGAGAGACAGTTTCGGGACGAGAGAGAGAGACAGTTTCGGGACGAGAGAGAGAGACAGTTTCGGGACGAGAGAGAGAGACAGTTTCGGGACGAGAGAGAGAGACAGTTTCGGGACGAGAGAGAGAGAGACAGTTTCGGGACGAGAGAGAGAGAGACAGTTTCGGGACGAGAGAGAGAGAGACAGTTTCGGGACGAGAGAGAGAGAGACAGTTTCGGGACGAGAGAGAGAGAGACAGTTTCGGGACGAGAGAGAGAGAGACAGTTTCGGGACGAGAGAGAGAGAGACAGTTTCGGGACGAGAGAGAGAGAGACAGTTTCGGGACGAGAGAGAGAGAGAGTTTCGGGACGAGAGAGAGAGACAGTTTCGGGACGAGAGAGAGAGAGAGAGACAGTTTCGGGACGAGAGAGACAGTTTCGGGACGAGAGAGAGAGAGACAGTTTCGGGACGAGAGAGAGAGAGAGACAGTTTCGGGACGAGAGAGAGAGACAGTTTCGGGACGAGAGAGAGTTTCGGGACGAGAGAGAGACAGTTTCGGGACGAGAGAGAGAGAGAGACAGTTTCGGGACGAGAGAGAGACAGTTTCGGGACGAGAGAGAGAGAGAGACAGTTTCGGGACGAGAGAGAGAGAGACAGTTTCGGGACGAGAGAGAGAGAGACAGTTTCGGGACGAGAGAGAGAGAGACAGTTTCGGGACGAGAGAGAGAGAGTTTCGGGACGAGAGAGAGACAGTTTCGGGACGATAGAGAGAGAGACAGTTTCGGGACGAGAGAGAGAGAGAGAGACAGTTTCGGGACGAGAGAGAGAGAGACAGTTTCGGGACGAGAGAGAGAGAGACAGTTTCGGGACGAGAGAGAGAGAGAGACAGTTTCGGGACGAGAGAGAGAGAGAGACAGTTTCGGGACGAGAGAGAGAGACAGTTTCGGGACGAGAGAGAGAGACAGTTTCGGGACGAGAGAGAGAGACAGTTTCGGGACGAGAGAGAGAGACAGTTTCGGGACGAGAGAGAGAGACAGTTTCGGGACGAGAGAGAGAGACAGTTTCGGGACGAGAGAGAGAGACAGTTTCGGGACGAGAGAGAGAGACAGTTTCGGGACGAGAGAGAGACAGTTTCGGGACGAGAGAGAGAGACAGTTTCGGGACGAGAGAGAGAGACAGTTTCGGGACGAGAGAGAGACAGTTTCGGGACGAGAGAGAGAGACAGTTTCGGGACGAGAGAGAGAGACAGTTTCGGGACGAGAGAGAGACAGTTTCGGGACGAGAGAGAGACAGTTTCGGGACGAGAGAGAGACAGTTTCGGGACGAGAGAGAGACAGTTTCGGGACGAGAGAGAGAGAGACAGTTTCGGGACGAGAGAGAGAGAGACAGTTTCGGGACGAGAGAGAGAGACAGTTTCGGGACGAGAGAGAGAGAGACAGTTTCGGGACGAGAGAGACAGTTTCGGGACGAGAGAGAGAGACAGTTTCGGGACGAGAGAGAGAGACAGTTTCGGGACGAGAGAGAGAGACAGTTTCGGGACGAGAGAGAGAGACAGTTTCGGGACGAGAGAGAGAGACAGTTTCGGGACGAGAGAGAGAGACAGTTTCGGGACGAGAGAGAGAGACAGTTTCGGGACGAGAGAGAGAGACAGTTTCGGGACAAGAGAGAGAGACAGTTTCGGGACGAGAGAGAGAGACAGTTTCGGGACGAGAGAGAGAGACAGTTTCGGGACGAGAGAGAGAGACAGTTTCGGGACGAGAGAGAGAGACAGTTTCGGGACGAGAGAGAGAGACAGTTTCGGGACGAGAGAGAGAGAGAGACAGTTTCGGGACAAGAGAGACAGTTTCGGGACGAGAGAGAGAGAGACAGTTTCGGGACGAGAGAGAGAGAGACAGTTTCGGGACGAGAGAGAGAGACAGTTTCGGGACGAGAGAGAGAGAGACAGTTTCGGGACGAGAGAGAGAGAGACAGTTTCGGGACGAGAGAGAGAGAGAGACAGTTTCGGGACGAGAGAGAGAGAGACAGTTTCGGGACGAGAGAGAGAGAGACAGTTTCGGGACGAGAGAGAGAGAGACAGTTTCGGGACGAGAGAGAGAGAGACAGTTTCGGGACGAGAGAGAGAGAGACAGTTTCGGGACGAGAGAGAGAGACAGTTTCGGGACGAGAGAGAGAGACAGTTTCGGGACGAGAGAGAGAGACAGTTTCGGGACGAGAGAGAGAGACAGTTTCGGGACGAGAGAGAGACAGTTTCGGGACGAGAGAGAGAGACAGTTTCGGGACGAGAGAGAGAGAGACAGTTTCGGGACGAGAGAGAGAGACAGTTTCAGGACGAGAGAGAGAGACAGTTTCGGGACGAGAGAGAGAGACAGTTTCGGGACAAGAGAGAGAGACAGTTTCGGGACAAGAGAGAGAGACAGTTTCGGGACAAGAGAGAGACAGTTTCGGGACGAGAGAGAGAGACAGTTTCGGGACGAGAGAGAGAGACAGTTTCGGGACGAGAGAGAGAGAGACAGTTTCGGGACGAGAGAGAGAGACAGCTTCGGGACAAGAGAGACAGTTTCGGGACAAGAGAGAGAGAGAGTTTCGGGACGAGAGAGAGAGACAGTTTCGGGACGAGAGAGAGAGAGAGACAGTTTCGGGACGAGAGAGTTTCAGGACAAGAGAGTTTCAGGACAATAGAGAGAGACAGTTTCAGGACAAGAGAGAGACAGTTTTGGGACGAGAGAGAGAGACAGTTTCGGGACGAGAGAGAGAGACAGTTTCGGGACGAGAGAGAGAGACAGTTTCGGGACAAGAGAGAGAGACAGTTTCGGGACAAGAGAGAGACAGTTTCGGGACGAGAGAGAGAGACAGTTTCGGGACGAGAGAGAGAGAGACAGTTTCGGGACGAGAGAGAGAGAGACAGTTTCGGGACGAGAGAGAGAGACAGCTTCGGGACAAGAGAGACAGTTTCGGGACAAGAGAGAGAGAGAGTTTCGGGACGAGAGAGAGAGACAGTTTCGGGACGAGAGAGAGAGAGAGACAGTTTCGGGACGAGAGAGTTTCAGGACAAGAGAGTTTCAGGACAATAGAGAGAGACAGTTTCAGGACAAGAGAGAGACAGTTTTGGGACGAGAGAGAGAGAAAGTTTCGGGACGAGAGAGAGAGTGTGTTCCAGGATATGAGAGAGACAGTTCGAGGACGAGAGAGAGCGACTGTTTCGGGGCGAGAAAAAGAGAGACAGAGAGAGAGACCAGGAATTAAGTCAGATGATTTCAAAGCTACATTTGGACATACTGGGCATGTTCAGTAGAACGGGACGGAATCCTGCACCATACACATACATTATATGCCTCCTAACGGATGATGTCGGAATCAAGACGGGTCCGTTTTTTTGCAGCGACAAAAAACGTTGCATTCTGCCTCCCGCCCGCTCTGACGGTCAGTCAGTAAACGACTGATGTGCCGCATTGTTTTAATTTGAGCATCTCCAAAAAAATTACTTAATTGTTGGTGAGTGCTACTTTTTTGGAATTTGCGTGAATTTGTGTTTATCTGAACTTGTATGTCTTGAAATATGAGCAACACGGACACCGGTTTGGTCCCAGTATATCCTGTATTAGAAAGAAAAAATGCCGGACTATCTGTTTTGGGATTGTATTAATATCCAATCACTTTGTTCTAATGGGAGATGAGCTGCTGCCAGAGGAGTCTGGCAGGGACTTATTCCCCTTTCTATTAGAAACACGTGTATACTCGCCAGAAAGTGTGCATATCATAGGGTCAGGAGGGCTGTCTCCTAAATGAGCCGTCAGACCCCATCTCTTTAAGCTATAATGACACCTTTACTGGGTATATTAACTGTACTAGAGCATTGTGCATTAACGTAATCACATACTAGTGCATATTTGTTGGAAGATGGGCTTCTGGGGAACGCTCTTGCACAGGCAATGTGTATACACGGTGGTGGCATCAGGAGTATGGAAACATTCTCTGGCCAGACACTGTGCATGGGAACCTTTTGCATCAGATACCTAGGATATAGTTAGGATAGGTCATCAAGATCAGTTCAGCACAGTCCCTGACAGAAGTTCTGTCGCTTATCCTTGTTATGTAAATAAAAGCTTATAACCTGACTTTAAATTCATCCATTGGTTTTATAAATTACTCTTTTGAAAGCTGAAACCCTCCCAAATTTGGTTTATGTTATGAAAATAAAGTTGCTGCAAAGCTGAAATATTGATCTTTTAATGAACACAGAAAGGTCAGATTTTGGAAAGACGAAAGTTTTGTCGCCTTGTCATATAATGCACCCAATCCTAGTTTACATCCTCACCTGTGCTCACTAAATGATCGGTTAATTAGTGGATGTGCATAAAAAGAAACCCAGCACCCCAGACCTTCACTTGAACTTGCAACTTGACCTCTGACAACATGCCAAAAGTCCACCCTGCGACCAAAGCCTTGATTATCAAGAGGCTGAAGACCAGATCTACTGCAGAGGTGGCTGCACCTCTAATGTGTCTCAGCGTAAAGTACAAAGAATTAAAAAAAGATTTGAAGAGACTGGAGATGTTTTTGACAAGCCCAGGTCCGGCAGATCCCGCAAGACAACTGCTCAGGAGGAACGTTTGTCGGTTAGAAAATCCAAAGCCAGCCCCTCTTCCACTGCAGCAGAGCTCCAACAGGCCTGGTCACCTCAAGTCCCTGTGTCAACTAGAGCAGTTTGTAGGATTCTGTCTCGAAATGGCCTCCATGGTTGAATCAGTGCCCAGAAGCCAGCACTAAACAAAAGGTAATTAAAAAAACGTGTGGCATTTGCCAGGTCCCACAGCCTGCTAAACAGATGGACGCTGGAAAAGTGGCAGAAGGTGGACTTCACTGATGAATCTTCAGTTGAATTACACCACAGCCGCCGCAAATACTGCAGGAGACCTACTGGAGCCCGTATGGATCCAAAATACACCCAGAAACAGTTAAGTTTGGTGGTGGAAAGATCATGGTCTGGGGTTACATTCAGTATGGGGGGTGCGAAACATTTGCAAGGTAGAAGGCAATATCAATAGCCTAAAATATCAAGAAGTATTAGCTACCTCTTACATTCCCAATCATACAGTGGCATGCAAAAGTTTGAGCACCCCTGGTCAAGTTTACTGATATTTTGAACAACTAAGCAAGTTGAAGATGAAATTATCTGTAAAAGCCATAAAGTTAAGGATAACACATATCCTCTGCATTTTAGACAAAATATATATATAGATATATATATATATATATAGATATATATATATATATATATATATAGATATATATATATATATATCTATATATATATATATATATCTATATATATATATATATATATATCTTTTACATTTTTAAATTCACAACAAAAAATAAAGTTGTCCAATGCAAAATATTGGGTACCCTGCATGGTTAGTACCCTGCAGCACCCCCTTTGGCAAGTATCAAAGCTTGTAAATGTTTCTTGTAGCCAGCCAACAGTCTTTCAATCCTTGTTTGAGGGATTGTCATACTTTCTTCATTGGAAAAGTCTTCTTGTTCTGTAAGATTCCTGGGTCCTCTTGCATGCACTGCTCTTTTGCGGTCTAGCCACAGATTTTCAATGATGTTCAGATCAGGGGACTGTGAGGGCCATTGTAAAACCTTCAGCTTGTACCTTTTGACATAGGCTAATGTGGATTTTGAATTGTGTTTAGGATCCTTATCCGTTTGTAGAAGTCATCCTCTTTTCAACTTCAGCTTTTTTACAGATGGTGTTATGTTTGCTTGAAGAATTTGTTAAACTTTAATTGAATCCATTCTTCCCTCTACCCGTGAAAAGTTCCCAGTGCCATTGGATAGAACACAACCCAAAGCATGATTAATCCACCGCCATGCTTAATGGTTGGCGAGATGTTCTTATCATGACATTCTGTCTCCTTTTTTCCCCAAACATTTGGTTTGATCATTGTGGCCAAGGAGTTCTATTTTAACCTCAACAGTTAACACGACTTGTTTTCAAAATACATGTCTTTTTTAGATGTTATTTTGCATACTTCTGATGCTAAATTTTATGGTTAGGACGCAGGAGAGGTTTTCTTCAGATGACTCTTCCATGAAGGCCATTTTTCTGTAGAACAATGTACCACAACTCCAGAGTCGGCTAAATCTTCCTGAAGGACCTTTGCAGTGAAGTGAAGGTTCTGATTTGCCTCTCTAGCAATCCTACGGGCAGCCCTCACAGAAATTTTGCTTGGTTTTCCAGAGCTTATCCTGACCTCCATTGTTTCTGTAAGTGCCATTTCTGAATTACTGTTCGAACTGAGGAAAGGGCAAACTTGAAAACGCTTTGCTATTTTCTTCTAGCTTTCTTCTGCTTTGTGGGCCTTCACCATTTTGATTTTCAGAGTGCTAGGCAGCTGCTTTGAAAAACCCATGGCTGTTTTATTTGCACAAGGTTAGAGGAAGCTGGGTTTTTATAAAGCTGTGAAATTTGCATCACCTGCCCTTTCCTAACTATGATAATGAACAAGCCACAAACCTAACAGGCTAATTAAGGTCTGAAATGATAGTCAAAGTTATCTGAGCACACAAATCTCCAAGGGTGTTCAAATTTTTGCATTGGTCCATTTTCATTTTTGTAGTTTTTAAAATGTTAAAGCTTAATTTTTTTTTTTGTTCTTACCTAAAATTTAAAGGAAATGTGTCATCTTTAACTGTATGCCTTTTAGAGATCATTTCATTTTCAACCTGATTAACTGTTCACAATAACAGTAATTTTGAGCAGTGGTGTAAGGCTGTAAGGCTATGTGCGCACGTTGCATTCTGTCCCTGCAGAAATTTCTGCAGCGATTTGAACAGCACACGTGCGCTTCATATCGCTGCAGAAAGAGTCCGTAATGGAAAAAAAAAGCCGATTTCATGAGCTCTGAGTGCAGCCCCTCCCATAGACAGAGCGGGGGATGCATGCAGAGCGCACGGAATAAGTGACATCACTTCTTAGAACGCGCGTTTCGGGCAGCAGCCGAAGCGCTGCGCTCTAATACGCCACGTGCGCACGTCTCCTGCATAATCTTCATAGATTATGCTGGGGACACAGGACGCATGCAGTTACTCTGCGGTGCAGATCGCAGCGTAACTGCATGCTAATACGCAACGTGCGCACATAGCCTTAAAGGGATCAAATTCTGCAGCAGGATTCTGCTCCATCTCATACATCCATCTCTACAACAAAGTTCCTCCTGGCAAAGAAGATCAAGGACTGGCCAGCCCAGTCACCAGACATGAACATCATTGAGCATGTTTGGGGTAGGATGAAAGAGGAAGCTTGGATGACAAAACCAAAGAGTCTATATGAACTCTGGGAGGCATGTAAGATGCATTCTCTGCTATTCCTGATGACTTCATCAATAAATTGTATGAATCATTGTTAAACCGCATGGATGCAGTCCTTCAAGCTCATGGAAGTCACACAAAATATTAAATATGGCTCTAATAGCACCACAACTTCATTCACCAATGTTATGCAGCATATCTTTGCATTAGAAGTTAATTACTTGCTTGAATTTCACATTACTTTCTGTGGGTGACAAAACTTTTGTCTTGCCAAAATCTGACCTTTCTGTGTTCATTAAATGATCAATATTTCAGCTTTACAGCAACTTTATTTTCATAACCTAAACCAAATTTGGGAGGGTTTCAGCTTTCAAAAAGAGTAATTTATAAAACCAATGGATGAATTTAAAGTCAGGTTATAAGCTTTTAGTTACATAACATGGATAAGCGACAGAACTTGTCAGGGACTGTAGAGTCTGAACCTCAGCACCACAGTGGGATGTGAACCATGTGCCTAAAAAGCACGGCTCCGTTCACCGTTTAGTAGCCACTGCTGGGTACTGCGGATAAGTTTCTACTCAAGTGAATAGGAGCCAAGCTGCGGTACCCAGGCGTGTCCAAAGCAATGCTGTTTCTGCTCCATACACAATGTACATCTAACTGCGGCTGTCGACGACAGCAGCTGATTGATCGGGCCCACATTATGATACTGGTGACTTATCCAAACGATAGGTTGTCAATATCAAAGTAGTGGAGAAACTCTTGTAAATTGAATTTGTCTGCAGGTTTTAGCTATGTAATCTGAGGACAGAATGACGTAGGGGTTAAAAAACAGATTCCAGGGATGTGTCACTTATTAGGCTGTGAGCTGTTTACTTACAATGAAGGTTTTATCACCAGGTGACTATCATTGCTGGAACTAGTGATCAGTTGTCTGACTACACTGCCTCCTCTGATAAGCAGCTCACTGGTAATAGACCTTGTATGCAGAGAACCTGGTTTGGTTGTGGTTAGCTTTCTCAACTCTGCTACATGTTACGCCTAAGAACAGATAGAGTCACAATAGCTGCACCAAGCACCGGAATCAGAGTCTCTTTTCCTACATCAAGCTGCTCTCAGATGAAGTAGCAAGAACCGACTGACAAATCCTCTTTACAGGGAATCTGCCAGCAGGTTTTTGCTATGTAATCTGAGAGCTCCATGATGTAGGTGCTGAGAACCTGATTCTAGCAATGTGCTGTATTTTGCCATTTCAATATGATCAGTGTTTTCTGATTCTAGCAATGTGCTGTATTTTGCCATTTCAATATGATCAGTGTTTTCTCAGCAGGAGATTATCAGTACAGGACTAGGTGTCTCATACCTCCTGGTTCAGCCCCGCAACCAACACTGATGATTAGCAGCTTTCTGTCAACATAGAGTTTACACTGATAGCTGCCAATCAGTGATGTGGACGGAGTTATACACAGCTCAGCATTCTGAGCTCTGCAACAGAGAAAACTGTGATTCTCTTACAAATGTTGCACTAAGTGACGCATTGCTGGAATCAAGGTCTCTCCCTCTACATCATGCTCTTGTCAGATGACATTGTAAAAACCTGCTGACAGATTCCCTTTGAAAAGAATCTGTCAGCAGGTTTTTGCCACCTAATTTGAGAGCAGCATAATGTAGACAGTGACCCTGATTCCAGTGGTGTGTCACTTACTGATCTGTTTACTGTCATTTTGATAAAAATCACTGTTTTCTATGCTGCAGACTTAGCAATGATACAGAGCTGATGAATATGCTGGACTACCTGCAGCACGCTAAGTAGTCCTGTAATGATAATCTACTGCTGATTAAACAGTGATTTTATCAAAACTACACTAAGCAGCCCAGTAAGTTACACATCACTGGAATCAGAGTATGCTACTCTCAGATTAGGTGACAAAAACCTGCTGACCGATTCTCTTTAAAGGGTTATATTTTGCATTGTATAACCCACAAGACAATCCCCATTGCTATATGGGGGCAAATTGGGATTTGATCAATTTTCAGCTCTGAACCTGGAACAAAAAAAGCTTTCCAATTCAAGTGACCCCGAGCTTTGTTAAGACATCAAGAATGGACCCTTTAGGGGAATTCACATTCTCATACCATGTGATACGCAGACCACCATGATGTATGCTTCTAACAAACGGGTCTTGATACGCAACATGACCAATGTCTGCATCATCATCAGAAAAAAAGGCAAAAATATCAGACATCTTAAAAAAACACCAAATATCTATCTTTTTATTAGAGGTCAGGCTGAGACCGCTTCCGTATGAGCTGACGTGTCCGATGTGGGGCACGGGGCTGTGACACGTCCTATGTAAGACACCAATGGATATCAAACATCACAAATACCAGAAAATAAAAAGAGGTCAAAGTGGAGGGAATGGTTTATTACACCATATATCGATGTGACGGAGGGGGCTCCCCAGACCCAAATCATGGATCCAAAGGGCTCCCTAATCACATCATATATGACTGAGGACGGAGCAAACGTGGGCTGAAGACTCTCTGAGGTCAATGGATGAGATCTTCAAGAATGTAGGGGTTTAGGCTGGAGCGAGACGACCACATAGTGACGTCACGCACCAAAGGACAACACTCAATGCCAATGTGCCAAACCACGACGTCAAGATGTCACCACCCGCAACTCTACCATAGTGTCACATCCGGCACCAGCATTTCTCTATCAGAGTCGTCTTAATCCAGCCGTAAAATCCTATTCCTGACCTCCGGTCTCATTTCGGGCGTGTGGTGCCGCGAGGACATCTCCCACCGTCTTATAAATAGCTCTACCTTACAGGCAATGGAGATCCGGAAACATCCCATTTACTTACTTCTATTTCCAGTGACGTCATCTCTATATTATCAACCTACTTACATGTGGAAGATCTCTCAGAGGAACACGAGGGGTGTGGAACAGGTATTATACAGAGACGGCACACTATTCCCATTCCCACCTGGACCATTTATTAATATACGGGAATCCCCAGAATATGGCGGACTGGGAATGCAGATGTGGACATCTGGCCCTGATCCAACCTATACTCCGGAGTGACCCTCACCCTTCCACTCATATTTTGGTCCAGCAGGATGCGTCATGGGGAGGAGACGGCTGAAGTCGTAGTCTGCGGTTGTCTCCTGGTGAATCAACACTGACATATTAAGTAACTGCTAATTGCCTCAGCTAATGGGCCGACAGGGAAGCCAAGAGGGACCTGAAATCTCCGTGGTTGCCCTTATCAGGAATCTCTTGGCAGTTTGCACACGCTGTTATCCATTGCTCATATATCCACATTATACGTACTGTATGTCGGTAGAACCATCAGTGTATGGGATGTCCTGACTTTCCGCTGTCAAATGTCAAGGCAGAAAAAGATCCGGCAGTTCGATTTTAAAAAGAACCTTTCACCGGATTTTTAAATTTAAACTGAGCTCCTCCCCCAACTGCCGCTGCTCCACCCATTCTGAAACCGCTATTCTTCTGTGCCCCTCTGATCTAAAAATGTGCCCATTTCTCCTTTAACCGACTGGGCGTATACCACCAAACTTCTGTGTATACAGCCGTATCATGGTTGGCCATCTTCAAGGGAAGAAAAGCAAAAGCCCACAAAGAAGATCTGCTGTATACACTCAGCTGGTTAAAAGGAAATATAGGAATCTTTATTACTTTAGTTACAAGTACTGAGCACCCGAGCACGGTAGTGCCCGCTCATCACTAGTTACGAGTACTGAGCACCCGAGCATGGTAGTGCCCGCTCGTCACTAGTTACGAGTACTGAGCACCCGAGCATGGTAGTGCCCGCTCGTCACTAGTTACGAGTACTGAGCACCCGAGCATGGTAGTGCCCGCTCGTCACTAGTTACGAGTACTGAGCACCCGAGCATGGTAGTGCCCACTCATCACTAGTTACGAGTACTGAGCACCCGAGCATAGCAGTGTCCGCTCATCACTAGATACGAGTACAGAGCACCCGAGCATGGTAGTGCTCACTCATCACTAGTTACGGGTACTGAGCACCCGAGCATGGTAGTGCCCGCTCGTCACTAGTTATGAGTACAGAGCACCCGAGCATGGTAGTGCCCGCTCGTCACTAGTTATGAGTCCTGAGCACCCGAGCATGGTAGTGCCCGCTCGTCGCTAGTTACGAGTCCTGAGCACCCGAGCATGGTAGTGCCCGCTCATCACTAGTTACCAGTACTGAGCACCCGAGCATAGCAGTGTCCGCTCATCACTAGTTACGGGTACTGAGCACCCGAGCATGGTAGTGCCCGCTCGTCACTAGTTATGAGTCCTGAGCACCCGAGCATGGTAGTGCTCACTCATCACTAGTTACGAGTCCTGAGCACCCGAGCATGGTAGTACCCGCTCATCACTAGTTACGAGTACAGAGCAGTTGAGCATGGTAGTGCCCACTCATCACTAGTTACGAGTACCGAACACCCGAGCATGGTAGCGCCCGCTCATCACTAGATACGAGTACTGAGCACCCGAGCATGGTAGTGCTCACTCATCACTAGTTACGAGTCCTGAGCACCCGAGCATGGTAGTGCCCGCTCATCACTAGTTACGAGTACAGAGCAGTTGAGCATGGTAGTGCCCGCTCATCACTAGTTACGAGTACCGAACACCCGAGCATGGTAGCGCCCGCTCATCACTAGTTACGAGTACCGAACACCCGAGCATGGTAGTGCCCACTCATCACTAGTTACGTAATGTAATGTTCAAATTCTGATGACAAAGTATCTAATTACTATTCCAGGAGGAGCCTGGTGTCCCTTTCCAGAGATAAATATATCTCTTCACAGTTCTCAGAATGGTCAGCTGTGTATAACCCCACCTACACCACTGTACACATCATCTGCAAGCAGCCAATCAGTGCTCGGGCGTGGGGTTACACAGATTAGATGGCCTGCCTGATACAAAACACCTAGTCCTGCAGTGATAATCTACTACTCATAAAACACTGATTGTACTTAAACTACAAACTGCAGAGCTAGCTGGAATCAGCCTCTCTGTCCATACAGTATGCTGCTCTCAAAATTTAATAGCAAAAACCTGATGACAGAGTCTCTTTAAAATTAGCTGCCTGAGATTTGTTGGAAAGTTTATGGGGAACTGATGCTTGTACTGAAATTAGATTGTAATCATGGAGCTTGGTGGCTCAGTGGTTAGCAGTGATGCCTTGCAGAGCTGGGGTCTGGGGTTCAAATCCTAACAATATCTACAAGGAGCTTCTATGTTCTCCCCATGTTTGTGTGGGTTTTCTCTTGGTTCTCTGGTATTAGCCCACACTTCGGAGACATACGAATAGGGAAAGTGAGACAACAAGGCTACGTTCACCACAAAACTGCACCCTGTGGTCAGAAAAAACGTGGCCTGTGATCACAAAACGCACCCAAAAACACGCGCGTTTACCATGTGTTTTTGACAATGCATTTTTTTTTTTTATTATTCAATAGGTGAAAAAGTGATGGGCAGATCCGGACTGGTAAGTCCGACCCCCGCGGGTTCAAAGGTACCCGAGTGCCGGGCTAGACGCTCTGATAAGTAAAAATAAAGAAAAATTTAATAAACCGAGTGCGCTTTACTTAGAGTCACCAGCGAGCCTGTAACTGCTACCGCGGCCTCTCATTCACTTCCAGGGCCGCTCATTACCTTCATTGCATAGGCACTGCTTTCCCAGCCCACCGGCATCTGTGATTGGTTACAGTCAGACGCGCCCCCACCCTGAGTGACCGCATATCTCACTGCTTCCAATCACAGATGCGGTCTGCTGGTCTATATCATACAGGAAAAATAAATACATAAAAAAAAAAAATTGGCGTAGGGTTGCAGCCCCCAGCCGTGCGCTTATCTTATCTGTGTATCAAAATAAGAACCGCATGCAGCAAAAATAAATAAATAAGTGTGCGGTCCCCCACAATTTTGATAGCCAGCCAAGCTAAAGCCCGACAGCTGGGGACTGGTATTCTCAGGATGGAGAGACCTATGCTTATTGGGCCACCGCAGCCTAAAAAATAGCAGCCTGTGACATGTTCCATGATCGCGTGCTGTGACTTTAGATACAGCAGAGCTAGAATCGTTGTGGAACCTCGTGTGGATTACGTCGAACTTGCAGGTGTGTTTTTTGGGGTTAATAAAGTGGTGAAAGTGGGTGCTTTTTTTGTATTTTATTTCAAATAAAGGATTGTTTGGGTGTTTGTGTTTATTTCTTTTCACTTACACATTAGTAATGGGGGGGGCAGGGGGGGGTCTCAGATGCCTCCCATTACTAATCTAGGGCTTATTGGCAGCTGTCAGCAGACATTAATCCCTTATTACCCTGATTGCCACCACAGCAGGGCCATGAGGAAAAGCCTGGTAAAGTGCTTGGATTGTCGCATCTGTTGGATACAGCAATTCTGGGCGTCTGCAGGCTGCCATTATTAGGCTGGAGGGCCCAATAACTATGGGTCTCTCCAGCCTGGGAATACCATTCCCCAGCTGTCTGCTTTATCTTGGCTGGGTATCAAAATTGGGAGGACTCTACAACAATTATTTTTTAAATTTATTTTACTGCACGATACAAACTGGTGTCTGTGACTGGAAGCGCTGTCTCAGTATGGGGGCGCCTCTGACTGCAACCAATCACAGACGCTGGTGGGAGGGGGAATCAGTGCATATGAATGAAGGCTAATGAGCGGCTGCGGGATCATACAGCAGCGTCAGTGACTCGGTAAGTATGAAGCGCTTGCTCCTACCACTTTGCGCTGGATTCTGACCCTGGGTTTCTATGAATCCTCCCATCATTAGTGAAAAATGCAGGGAATAAACGCAAAAAGAATTGACATGCTGCAGTTTTGTGGAAGAAAAAAAATAAGCAACATGTGCACAGCAAAACTGAAATCTCAGACTTTGCTGGGGAATCAAATGCATGCAGTGTTGTGTCACAAAAGAAAATGGGGCAAAAAACGCAGCGTGCGCATGAGGCCTTAGGGAACTGCTGTGAAATCCCCCCCCCCCCATATACAAAGCCCAGGGGTGACTAAGCACCCCATTTATCTATGGAGCATTTCTATGTGTCAGAGTAATAAGGCACAGGAGAAATCTAAATAGGTTGTGGCATACCTCATCTTGTACCGATTGGGTCACAAAAGGGGAGATGTATCATTACTGGGGTAAAGGATAAGCGCAGCCGGCTTCTGTATGATGGCGTCTGACTATGACACTCCCTCGTTTGCACCAGTTTTTCTAACTCTCCAGTGCATTTTGGAAGCTCTGTTATTGGCTTTGGGCCACATCACAAATCTGAAGTGGAGGCAAACTGCTATATAAAATGGTATGTAGAGACAGAGACCCCGATTGCAGCGATGTGCCACTTACTGAGCTCTTTGCTGTCATTTTAATAAAATCAATGTTTTCTCTGCTGCAGATCTAGAAGTTATAGAGATCATTAATGTGCTGGACTACCGGCAGCACGCCAAGTAGTCCTGTAATGATAATCTACTGCTAATTAAACAGTGATTTTATTCCATCTACACTAAGCAGTCCAGTAGGTGACATCGCTGGAATCAGGATCTTTGCCCCATGTTATGCTGCTCTCAGATTAGGTGACAGATCCCCTTTATAGGTGTTTAATTTTGGGTTTTTCAGGAGTGCACTGCACCCCAGCCTCCTGGCTTCCTAAAGGGCAATTGGCTCATGAAGTCTGACACTTAAGAGGTTGTCCACTATCTTAGCATAGGTCATCAATGTCTGATCGGTGGGGGTGCGGCACCAGGCACCGATGATCAGCTGTTCTCGGTGTTGGCCGGAACTGATCCGTTATGGAGCTGGGACAGCTCTGTCTACTGGATAATGGCCGGGAACTGCACCTTCGCCCTTTACTTGAATCAATAGATAGTGGATGTGCAGTACCCGGCCATTATACAGTAGACAGGGCTGATAACTGATCAGTTCTGGTCAACACCGAGAACAGATGATCAGCGGGGGTGCCGGGAGTCTCTGGGGAGGAGAAAAACTACAGCTTGGTGTTTTCTGAAAATGGAAAACCTCTAAAAAAGAAAAAAAACATCAGAAAACATACTGATTAAAATTAGGTCTAGTTGAACACTAGGGGGATCTGCGATTTTATGGCCCAACATCAATGGGGCACCTGAAAACCCCCAATGCAATGGACTGACTACGGAGAACAGAAACCACAGCGTCCGCTGAATATTCACCTTTAGGGTATGTGCGCACGTTGCTTTTTACCTGCTTTTTTGCTGCTTTTTCTTCTGCGCTGTTTAATGCCAAAATGGATGTGTTCTTCTATTCAAGCAAAGTCTATGGGAATTTGGGTTTCTTGTTCACACTATGTTGTTCAAAATTCTGCCTTTTTGGGGCAGAACTTTGGTCAAAAACTCTGCTTTTCAAAGAAGCAACATGTCAATTGTTTTTGCCATTTGGGTTTTGCACTGCAAAGCTGAGTTTTTGACCAAAGTTCTGCCACAAAAAGGCAGCATTTTGAACAACATAGTGTGAACAAGAAACCCAAATTCCCATAGACTTTGCTTGAATAGAAGAACACATCCATTTTGGCATTAAACAGCGCAGAAGAAAAAGCAGCAAAAAAGCAGGTAAAAAGCAACGTGCGCACATACCCTTAGATGTGACCGGAGGAGAGAATCTTTACCTGGAAATCAGTACAAGAGAGAATACTCCACAGCTTTCCGGATTTCATCCGAGCAGTAATTTTCTTTTTTATGTATTTGTCATCACTTTAAGGCCAATGTCACACACCCGGCATTACCGGCTCGAGTGCGGACTGCGATGGCCGGGCCACCGGCTCGAGTGCGGACTGCGATGGCCGGGCCACCGGCTCGAGTGCGGACTGCGATGGCCGGGCCGGCTGCTGTGAAACCGGCGTATTACTACTACAGGAATATGTCACTTCCTTGAAGTGGAGTCCACTACAAACAGGGCACTGCTAAATCAAAGGGCTAAAACAAAAACAAAAACAAAAAAAACTACCAAAATGCTTGGCCATAGAAAAATTGCACAAAAAAAATTCTGTTTTGTTCTTCAAAATGTTGTGGTTTGCAAATGCCTCAAGTGTGTGAAGGGGGGGGCTTATCCCCTAACTGTTATATAACATTGCTGAAGGTCCGACCGCTGGGACCCTCAGTGATCCCGAAAACTGTGCGGATGCTCATCCTGTCCTCATCTTGGGGACTGCAGAGTTCAGTGCACGGCAGGTCCATAGGCAGTGAATGAAGTGGAGGCTGCGCACCCCAATCCTGTCCCACAACCTCCGATCTCAGAGGGTCCCAGTTGTCAGCCCCCCAGCGATCAGCAGTTAGCCCTTATCCCATAGAGGGGAGAACTTGCTCTAGTGGGTATCACCCTTTAATGCCTGATATTAGGATTAATCCGTTATATTACCACCACACACACATCTTCATGGATCTGACAGTCACCCTTTACATCAGCCCTCACAGAGACTCTTGTTAAAGGGAACCGGTGACCAGATTTGGGGCCTATAAGCTGCGGCCACCCCCAGTGGGTTCTTATATACAGCATTCTAACATCCTGTATATAAGAGCCCAGGCCGCTGTGTAGAACATAAAAATGACCGCCAGCATTGAGGTCCTGCGCAAGCGCACTACAATACTTTGATCTGCCCTGCTCAGGACCTGAATGCCAGCGCGAGTGTATGACATAGGACGCGTCATGCACCCAGGCTTCAGAAGAAGGAGGTCAAAGATGGCCGAAGAAGGAGGCGCCGCAGCCGGAAAAGGGAGACGCCCATCCGACCAGTCTGCACCGCACAAACCGTTTAGGTGAGTATTATAAAGTGATTTTTACGTTCTACACAGCGGCCTGGGCTCTTGTATACAGCAATCTAACATACTGTATATAAGAGCCCGCTGGTGGTGGCCGCAGCTTATAATCACCAAATCTGGCGACAGGTTCCCTTTAAAGGGAATCGGTCACCATTTTTGACCTCTTTATACTGTTAATACGGGCATACAGATAACAGAATGCTGAAAAATGTCATCCCTTTATATCTCATATCAGATGCCTTGTTGTTGAAATATCATCTTTTATCACTTTATGGGGCTGATGCTTCCCAGAAGATAACTCCGCCTCCAGAGCTTATTTTAAATAACACGAGGGTTACCAGTGTGATGGTCGCTCTCACTACAGAGCTGTATGTGAATATATGGGCTCATGTCCACTTGCATACCTCTTCTGATGCGAGAGCATCGGAAGCGATATGCTAATGACCCTCTGCTGCGGTGTCAGCCGAGGGTCATGTGACTGTGATGTGATCTTGAGATTGCATCACAGGAGCGGAGAAGAGGGAGGGAACACTTTCTCCCCATCTCCTTTGCTGCCTGTCTCTGCATGCACCGCACTGCTGTCTCATAACATGCGAGTGCAGTGCGATGTTGGGGGTGCACGAGCGGAGACTCCGTGCAAAACGCAGCATGCTGCAATTGCACCGAGAGCACGATTCGAGATAACAAAAAAAAAAATAGCAGAAGGACACTGAACCATAGATCATCATTGGTGTGAGTACAATCTGATTTTTTATCGGATCACACTCACATGAAAATCGCAAGTGGACATTTCTGCAGGTGCCTCTCAGCTTCAGCCTCATCTCACAGGCACAGTGTTGCAATATTGTTGCAAAACAGCAGAGCTCAGCGTTTGAAAGACAAATTTAATTTCTCCTGTTCTGCATCAGTTAGGCTGCTTTCACACCTCCGGTTTTTGCAATGCGGCACACTCCGGCATTTTGCAGGAAAATCGCAACCGGTTTTTTTTGCTGCCGGTTGCGATTTTCCTGCATAGACTTTAATTAGTGCCGCATGGCCTTGCGTTCCGTCCGGTTTTGCCGCATGCGGCAGATTTAGCCGATGCGGCGGCCGGATGGAACGTTGCCTGGCACGTTTTTTCGTGCGGCAAAAAAACCCGCATCGCGCCGCATTCGGCCGATGCGGCGCATTTTTCAATGCATGCCTATGGAGGCCGGATGCGGCAATAACCGCATCCGGCCGCCGCATGCGGTTTTTGCCACTGCGCATGCTCAGTAGCATGCCGCAAGCGGCAAAAACCGGACTGGCCGCAAAGGAAAAACGTATGCAAAGGATGCGGTGTGTTCACCGCATCCGTTGCATAGCTTGCACAGCCAGATTGAGCCGCAGAGCTCAAGCCGGATGTGTGAAAGCAGCCTTACCGGTCCCACACCGGTAACGCCCTTTTATTTAATATATAAGCTCTGGAGGCGGAGTCATTTTCCAGGCAGCATCCGCCCCATAGCCTGGAAGACCTCATTTACATAAAGTGATGAGGATTTTTCCCACAACAAGGCATCTATCACCTGTCTGCCCATATTAACAGTTTAAAAAGGTCACGGTGGTGACAGATTCCCTTTAATGATGATCTGCTGGAGTAAGGTTGCCACTGATCACACCACAAAGGTGCAACATCCTCAGTTGTAGAATGATTCATAATCTGGAATAAAACCCCCCAAAACATAGTTATTGGCAGCGCATCAGCCCATGTGATCGGGGCTGTGCTGCCAATAACAGAACAATCTGTCCCCATTGTTTATTAACCAATGTCTGCCGAATACAGTGCACAGGCGCTCTCTACTCCCTTATATTATAGGTCAGAGCCGGTCATGTGCTGCACACTATGATTCTGCCATGGCCGGGACTTCAACCCATGGCGTCAGACTCCGCAAGCGATACCACTTATTTAAACACATACACTGGAGGAAGGTGTGTAGATTTATGTGCTCCATGTACCAGATATGATTGGGCACCAGGAGGGGGCATCACACGACCTGTGAGGATATTAGCAAAAAATTAGGTTCTAAAAAGGGGTTGTACAGTGAGAAAAATTCGTCACCTGTCCACAGGATAAAGTATGACCTGCTGATCGGAGGAGGCCCAACCGCTGCGACCGATCAGCAGAAGTTCACATGACCAACCACCACTCCATCCATTCTGTGTGGGCTGCTGACCTCTGGACTTTAGCATTTTCCGGCAAACCCATAGAGAACGAACGGCGCGGTGGTCGGGTGTCTAACGTGCCATTCCAAGGGGTCAAACCCACTGATCAGCATGGGTCCCGGAGGGTGGGTCTGGGGAATTCAGACCCCACCAATCAGCAGGTCCCAGTGGGTCAAACACCACTGATCAGCACAGATCTCAGACCCCACCGATCGGCGCCGGTCCAAGGGGCTCAGACCCCACCGATCAGCGCCGGTCCAAGGGGCTCAGACCCCACCGATCGGCGCCGGTCCAAGGGGCTCAGACCCCACCGATCGGCGCCGGTCCAAGGGGCTCAGACCCCACCGATCGGCGCCGGTCCAAGGGGCTCAGACCCCACCGATCGGCGCCGGTCCAAGGGGCTCAGACCCCACCGATCGGCGCCGGTCCAAGGGGCTCAGACCCCACCGATCGGCGCCGGTCCAAGGGGCTCAGACCCCACCGATCGGCGCCGGTCCAAGGGGCTCAGACCCCACCGATCAGCGCCGGTCCAAGGGGCTCAGACCCCACCGATCAGCGCCGGTCCAAGGGGCTCAGACCCCACCGATTGGCGCCGGTCCAAGGGGCTCAGATCCCGATCATCAAGGGCCCAAAGAGGGTCTTACCCCATCGATCAGTGAGGGTCTAAGGGGGTCTTACCCCATCGATCAGTGAGGGTCTAAGGGGGTCTTACCCCATCGATCAGTGAGGGTCTAAGGGGGTCTTACCCCATCGATCAGTGAGGGTCTAAGGGGGTCTTACCCCATCGATCAGTGAGGGTCTAAGGGGGTCTTACCCCATCATTCAGTGAGGGTCTAAGGGGGTCTTACCCCATCGATCAGTGAGGGTCTAAGGGGGTCTTACCCCATCGATCAGTGAGGGTCTAAGGGGGTCTTATCCCATCGATCAGTGAGGGTCTAAGGGGGTCTTACCCCATCGATCAGTGAGGGTCTAAGGGGGTCTTACCCCATCGATCAGTGAGGGTCTAAGGGGGTCTTACCCCATCGATCAGTGAGGGTCTAAGGGGGTCTTACCCCATCGATCAGTGAGGGTCTAAGGGGATCAGACTCCACTGATCGGCGCAGGTTCAAGGGGGTCTTACCCCATCGATCAGTAGGTTACAGCTGTTTTTTCACCGGATGACCCCTTCAAAGTGATTTATAAACTCTGGCTCCCAGCCCACCCCTTTAAGCCCTTTTGCCGCCAGGTAAAGCCGCAGTGACGTCAACAGAAGACATCTGGGCGTTACAGATGTGTCCGCCATAGCAGCGTCACATGACCGGTAGCGAGCGTCACGTGACCGCGGGGTACAGATGTATATATTACCAGACGAGGCATCTTGCAGTCATTATTACCAGTGACCTGATCTCCTTAGTTCCTGATTTCTCAGTTTCTTTGGCTTCCTGCTGTCTCTGTAACGTCCCAGACATTCCCTTTAATCAGCCCCTATGAGAAGCCGCCTCTCGGCCATGACAGGACTCCCCGTCCCAGGAGGCCTCGGCCCAGCACAGAGGAGACCAGTCAGGGCAGAGGCCTGCATCCCGCCACCCTCCCCGGTGTCCGGGGCCTGTCCCTGCCGGGGTCACTCACACTCACCTGTCTGGCAGGGGATGGTGGTGTGGGCACTACTACTAATGTCCCCCCCCGCCATGGGCACGCTAGAGGGGCTGCTGCTCTGTGTTATACTCTCCACTAGCTGCGGGATGATCGCACCCTCCGTCGCCATGTTACAGGCACTCTGCGCGCTCCCGCCTCCCCCACCCTCCCAGGGACTGACCGCACCGGGGTGTGGGCACCTACGTCACGCATGACGCAGGCAGTCGCACGCACGGGCACTTATCTGGGGACTTCCCAGCAGCCCTTTCGAGCTGTGACCGGAAGTGAACGCGACACGTGACGGGACGTCACACGTTGCCGGCGGCCATGTTGTTTACTGGCAAACTTCATAATTCACTTCTGCCTGAAAACATTTGTTGCCCTTAGTGCCCAAATCAGCGCGGGGCCTCTACAGCTCCGTTTTTTTCCTCTTTATTTTCCTTTTTTTTTTTTTATCAAGAACCATAACTTTTATTTTTTTATTTTTCTATCTACATAGTCATATGGACTTTTTTTCGAGGGACGAGTTGTAGCTTTGAATGACGCCATTTTTATTATCTAACTAAAATAATGTGAGAAATGAGTGAAAATGTGATCCCATGGCTCCGTTCACCAACAAGAGACGGCTCTTTTGGATTCTAAGTGGATCTATATTAAATATGTGTTCAGGTGGGCTCAGTTTTATTTGCTGAAGCCACAACAATACTCTATAGAGGGCTGTGGGGGACATTATACTGGGGCTGTGGTGGCCATACTGTATAGAGGGCTGTGGGGACATTATACTGGGGCTGTGGTGGCCATACTGTATAGAGGGCTGTGGGGACATTATACTGGGGCTGTGGTGGCCATACTGTATAGAGGGCTGTGGGGACATTATACTGGGACTGTGGTGACCATACTGTATAGAGGGCTGTGGGGACATTATACTGGGGCTGTGGTGGCCATACTCTATAGAGGGCTGTGGGGGACATTATACTGGGGCTGTGGTGACCATACTCTATAGAGGGCTGTGGGGGACATTATACTGGGGCTGTGGTGGCCATACTGTATAGAGGGCTGTGGGGACATTATACTGGGGCTGTGGTGACCAAACTGTATAGAGGGCTGTGGGGACATTATACTGGGGCTGTGGTGACCATACTGTATAGAGGGCTGTGGGGACATTATACTGGGGCTGTGGGGACATTATACTGGGGCTGTGGTGACCATACTGTATAGAGGGCTGTGGGGACATTATACTGGGGCTGTGGTGACCATACTGTATAGAGGGCTGTGGGGACATTATACTGGGGCTGTGGTGACCATACTGTATAGAGGGCTGTGGGGACATTATACTGGGGCTGTGGGGACATTATACTGGGGCTGTGGTGACCATACTGTATAGAGGGCTGTGGAGGACATTATACTGGGGCTGTGGTGACCATACTGTATAGAGGGCTGTGGGGACATTATACTGGGGCTGTGGTGACCATACTGTATAGAGGGCTGTGGGGACATTATACTGGGGCTGTGGTGGCCATACTGTATAGAGGGCTGTGGGGACATTATACTGGGGCTGTGGTGGCCATACTGTATAGAGGGCTGTGGGGACATTATACTGGGGCTGTGGTGACCATACTGTATAGAGGACTATGGGGGATATTATACTGGGAGCTGCGGTGACCATACTGTATAGAGGGCTGTGGGGACATTATACTGGGGCTGTGGTGACCATACCGTATAGAGGGCTGTGGGGACATTATACTGGGGCTGTGGTGGCCATACTGTATAGAGGGCTGTGGGGACATTATACTGGGGCTGTGGTGGCCATACTGTATAGAGGGCTGTGGGGACATTATACTGGGGCTGTGGTGGCCATACTGTATAGAGGGCTGTGGGGACATTATACTGGGGCTGTGGTGGCCATACTGTATAGAGGGCTGTGGGGACATTATACTGGGGCTGTGGGGACCATACTGTATAGAGGGCTGTGGGGACATTATACTGGGGCTGTGGGGACCATACTGTATAGAGGGCTGTGGGGGACATTATACTGGGGCTGTGGTGACCATACTGTGTAGAGGACTATGGGGGACATTATACTGGGGCTGTGGTGACCATACTGTATAGAGGGCTGTGGGGACATTATACTGGGAGCTGTGGTGACAATACTGTATAGAGGGCTGTGGGGGACATTATACTGGGGCTGTGGGGACCATACTGTATAGAGGGCTGTGGGGGACATTATACTGGGGCTGTGGTGACGATACTGTATAGAGGGCTGTGGGGGACATTATACTGGGGCTGTGGTGACCATACTGTGTAGAGGACTATGGGGGACATTATACTGGGGCTGTGGTGACCATACTGTATAGAGGGCTGTGGGGACATTATACTGGGGCTGTGGTGACCATACTGTATAGAGGGCTGAGGGGACATTATACTGGGGCTGTGGTGACCATACTGTATAGAGGGCTGTGGGGGACATTATACTGGGGCTGTGGTGACCATACTGTATAGAGGGCTGTGGGGGACATTATACTGGGAGCTGTGGTGACCATACTGTGCAGAGGGCTGTGGGGACATTATACTGGGAGCTGTGGTGACCATACTGTATAGAGGGCTGTGGGGACATTATACTGGGGCTGTGGTGACCATACTGTATAGAGGGCTGTGGGGACATTATACTGGGGCTGTGGTGACCATACTGTATAGAGGGCTGTGGGGGCATTATACTGGGGCTGTGGTGACCATACTGTATAGAGGGCTGTGGGGACATTATACTGGGGCTGTGGTGACCATACTGTATAGAGGGCTGTGGGGGCATTATACTGGGGCTGTGGTGACCATACTGTATAGAGGGCTGTGGGGGCATTATACTGGGGCTGTGGTGACCATACTGTATAGAGGGCTGTGGAGGACATTATACTGGGGCTGTGGTGACCATACTGTATTGAGGGCTGTGGGGGACATTATACTGGGGCTGTGGTGACCATACTGTATAGAGGGCTGTGGGGACATTATACTGGGGCTGTGGTGACCATACTGTATAGAGGGCTGTGGGGACATTATACTGGGGCTGTGGTGACCATACTGTATTGAGGGCTGTGGGGGACATTATACTGGGGCTGTAGTGACCATACTGTGTAGAGGACTATGGGGGACATTATACTGGGGCTGTGGTGACCATACTGTATAGAGGGCTGTGGGGGACATTATACTGGGGCTGTGGTGACCATACTGTATAGAGGGCTGTGGGGGACATTATACTGGGGCTGTGGTGACCATACTGTATAGAGGGCTGTGGGGACATTATACTGGGGCTGTGGTGACCATACTGTATAGAGGGCTGTGGGGACATTATACTGGGAGCTGTGGTGACCATACTGTATAGAGGGCTGTGGAGGACATTATACTGGGAGCTGTGGTGACCATACTGTATAGAGGGCTGTGGGGACATTATACTGGGGCTGTGGTGACCATACTGTATAGAGGGCTGTGGGGACATTATACTGGGGCTGTAGTGACCATACTGTATAGAGGGCTGTGGGGACATTATACTGGGAGCTGTGGTGACCATACTGTATAGAGGGCTGTGGGGACATTATACTGGGGCTGTAGTGACCATACTGTATAGAGGGCTGTGGGGACATTATACTGGGAGCTGTGGTGACCATACTGTATAGAGGGCTGTGGGGGACATTATACTGGGAGCTGTGGTGACCATACTGTATAGAGGGCTGTGGGGACATTATACTGGGAGCTGTAGTGACCATACTGTATAGAGGGCTGTGGGGACATTATACTGGGAGCTGTGGTGACCATACTGTATAGAGGGCTGTGGGGACATTATACTGGGGCTGTAGTGACCATACTGTATAGAGGGCTGTGGGGGACATTATACTGGGAGCTGTGGTGACCATACTGTATAGAGGGCTGTGGGGACATTATACTGGGAGCTGTGGTGACCATACTGTATAGAGGGCTGTGGGGGACATTATACTGGGAGCTGTGGTGACCATACTGTATAGAGGACTGTGGAGGACATTATACTGGGAGCTGTGGTGACCGAAAAGTATAGAGGGCTGTGGGGACATTATACTGTGAGCTGTGGTGACCATACTGTATAGAGCAGGGGTCTCAAACTCAGCTGGGTGTATGGGCCGCATATAGAAAAAAAAAAATGAGGGGGGCCGCATTATTTGCAGGACAAAGTGAACATTTTTAATGAATCCATGTTTTTTTTTCTATACATCTTGGATCACTTTTGTAAACATTTTTCGCTTGTTTATTATAACAAATGTGCACTTTTTTTGTTAAGTTTATATACAGAAAAGCATTTTTAATGTAAATAAAAAAAGTCATGCTTTAGGATTTTTATTTTTTTTTACATTTTATCACCTTCTTGTAATTGTTTTACAATTAGCAGCATCATATAGTAATCTTAGTCAAAATCTTGTAGTAATGTGCCCATCCGTGTGCCCTGTAGTAAGGTGCTCATCCTTGTGGTATTCTGCCCAGTAGTATAGTGCCCATCCTTGTGCCCTGTAGTATTGTGCCCAGTAATATTGTTCCAATCCTTGTAGTATTGTGCTCATCCTTGTAGTATTGTGCTCTGTAGTATTCTGCCAATTCCCGTAGTATTGTGCCCATCCCTGTAGTATTCAGCCCATCCCTGTAGTATTCAGCCCATCCCTGTAGTATTGTGGCCATCCCTGTAGTATTCTGGCCATCCCTGTAGTATTCTGCCCATCCCTGTAGTATTTTGCCCATCCCTGTAGTATTCTGCCCATCCCTGTAGTATTCTGCCCATCCCTGTAGTATTGTGGCCATCCCTGTAGTATTGTGGCCATCCCTGTAGTATTCTGCCCACCCTTGTAGTATTGTGGCCATCCCTGTAATATTCTGCCCATCCTTGTAGTATTGTGGCCATCCCTGTAGTATTGTGGCCATCCTTGTAGTATTCTGCCCATCCCTGTAGTATTGTGGCCATCCCTGTAGTATTGTGGCCATCCCTGTAGTATTGTGCCCACCGTTGTAGTATTGTGGCCATCCCTGTAATATTCTGCCCATCCTTGTAGTATTGTGGCCATCCCTGTAGTATTCTGCCCACCCTTGTAGTATTGTGGCCATCCCTGTAATATTCTGCCCACCCTTGTAGTATTGTGGCCATCCCTGTAATATTCTGCCCACCCTTGTAGTATTGTGGCCATCCCTGTAGTATTCTGCCCACCCTTGTAGTATTGTGGCCATCCCTGTAGTATTGTGGCCATCCCTGTAGTATTCTGCCCACCCTTGTAGTATTGTGGCCATCCCTGTAGTATTCTGCCCACCCTTGTAGTATTGTGGCCATCCCTGTAGTATTCTGCCCACCCTTGTAGTATTGTGGCCATCCCTGTAGTATTTTGCCCATCCCTGTAGTATTCTGCCCATCCCTGTAGTATTCTGCCCATCCCTGTAGTATTCTGCCCATCCCTGTAGTATTGTGGCCATCCCTGTAGTATTCTGACCACCCTTGTAGTATTGTGGCCATCCCTGTAGTATTCTGCCCACCCTTGTAGTATTGTGGCCATCCCTGTAGTATTCTGCCCATCCTTTAGTAATACGCAAACAAAAAAAAAAATCTCCTCACCTTTCCTCCGTTCCCTGTGTGCCCAAGATCAGTACTTGCAGAGTTTTGGATGCAGCATGCTTCAGCTGCGTCCAAAACCCTGCTATGTATGGTAAAAGCACAGTGGGCATGGGATTTCTAAAAATCCCATGCCCACTGTGCGTGTACGGCCCGCAGTGAAAACGGAACTGCGGTGTAGCTTCCAGAGGCCGCAGCATGTGAATTTATGCTGCGGCGTCTGAAGCGTCCTCCCTAGGCAGAGCACAGCGAGGAGACCGCAGCGGCCCGAACCCCTGATCGCAGGCACGGGCAGCTGCGATCTCCTAAGGAGTAGACTTGCGGCCCCGCCGATCAGGACGCGCTGTGTCCAGCACGCAGCGGGTCCTGAACTTGAGCACGTACCTTACCTGCTTGTCGCGGCCCGTGATGATCGCGGCTCTGTGCTGAGGGTCGGCGCCGGCAGGAACTTCACTGTATTTGAATCCATTTGCGGTGCAGCGCAGAGGAGCTGTGTCTGGACCAATGGCTGCTGCCTGCCAATCAGATGCAAGGAAGTGACGTCGCTGTATGACGTCACCTCCTTGCATCTGATTGGCAGACAGCAGCAGCAACTGGGATAGAACTGACAGCTCCTTGCGCGGCACCGCAGATGGATTCAAATGCAGTAAAGTTCCTGCCGGCGCCGACCCTCAGCATAGAGCCGCGATTTGTCACGGGGTCTGCGGGCCGCAACAAACAGCCTCAGGGGCCGCATGCGGCCCGCGGGCCGCGTGTTTGAGACCCCTGGTATAGAGGGCTGTGGGGGACATTATACTGGGAGCTGTGGTGACCATACTGTATAGAGGGCTGTGGGGGACATTATACTGGGAGCTGTGGTGACCATACTGTATAGAGGGCTGTGGGGGACATTATACTGGGAGCTGTGGTGACCATACTGTATAGAGGGCTGTGGGGGACATTATACTGGGGCTGTGGTGACCATACTGTATAGAGGGCTGTGGGGACATTATACTGGGAGCTGTGGTGACCATACTGTATAGAGGGCTGTGGAGGACATTATACTGGGAGCTGTGGTGACCATACTGTATAGAGGGCTGTGGGGGACATTATACTGGGAGCTGTGGTGACCATACTGTATAGAGGGCTGTGGAGGACATTATACTGGGAGCTGTGGTGACCATACTGTATAGAGGGCTGTGGGGGACATTATACTGGGGCTGTGGTGACCATACTGTATAGAGGGCTGTGGGCACAATTATACTGGGGCTGTGGTGACCATACTGTATAGAGGGCTGTGGGGGACATTATACTGGGGCTGTGGTGACCATACTGTATAGAGGGCTGTGGGCACCATTATACTGGGGCTGTGGTGACCATACTGTATAGAGGACTATGGGGGACATTATACTGGGAGCTGCAGTGACCGAAAAGTATAGAGGGCTGTGGGGGACATTATACTGTGAGCTGTGGTGACCATACTGTATAGAGGGCTGTGGGCACCATTATACTGGGGCTGTGGTGACCATACTGTATAGAGGACTGTGGGGGACATTATATTGGGGCTGTGGTGACCATACTGTATAGAGGACTATGGGGGACATTATACTGGGGCTGTGGTGACCATACTGTATAGAGGGCTGTGGGGGATGTTATACTGGGAGCTGTGGAGGACATTATACTGGGGGCTGTGGGGGACATTATTCTGAGAGCTGTGGTGACCATACTGTATAGAGGGCTATGGGGGGACATTATACTGGGAGCTGTGGGGACTATACTGTATAGAGGGCTGTGGAGGGACATTATACTGAGTGCTGTGGGGACCATACTGTATAGAGGACTGCGGAGGGATGCGACGGGGTCCTTCTCCCATGTCACAATCAACAGAGGGAGATATGGCTGTACAATCCAAAGAGCATTTATTCCAACAAATCAAATGGTCCACAACATAATCCACCATATGGAGGGTAAACATACTAAAGAAAACACGAATATAGTCCAGTAATGGATAAATGTCCAGGTCTGTATGAGGAGCCGCACCTTCAGCCCAGAGGTTCAATCTTCGTCCTTATTTCTTCTAGTTCTCAAAAAACAGACTGCTTCTTCCAGGCAGTAGGTGTATTCCAGGCCCACCTCCCCCCACACCTAGGGATAGAAGCGCTTCAAGAAGCTATAACTTTGCGCTACAGGGGGTGATTACCTACAGACAATACAATGTACACACAAGCAGTACAAATAATGGACAGTGAGCCAAGCTTAAAATAGGAATCTGCACAACATGATGCACCTCCCCCCATATACCACAATCACACTGAGGGCTGTGGGGACCATACTGTATAGAGGGCTGTGGAGGACATTATACTGGGAGCTGTGGTGACCGAAAAGTATAGAGGGCTGTGGGGGACATTATACTGGGGCTGTGGTGACCATACTGTATAGAGAGCTGTGGGGGATGTTATACTTGGAGCTGTGGGGGACATTATACTGGGGGCTGTGGGGGACATTATTCTGAGAGCTGTGGTGACCATACTGTATACAGGGCTGTGGAGGGACATTATACTGGGAGCTGTGGGGACTATACTGTATAGAGGGCTGTGGAGGGACATTATACTGAGGGCTGTGGGGACCATACTGTATAGAGGACTGTGGAGGGATGTGACGGGGTCCTTCTCCCACGTCACAATCAACAGAGGGAGATATGGCTGTACAATCCAAAGAGCATTTATTCCAACAAATCAAATGGTCCACAACATAATCCACCATATGGAGGGTAAACATACTAAAGAAAACACGAATATAGTCCAGTAATGGATAAATGTCCAGGTCTGTATTATGAGGAGCCGCACCTTCAGCCCAGAGGTTCAATCTTCGTCCTTCTTTCTTCTAGTTCTCAAAAAACAGACTGCCTCTTCCAGGCAGTAGGTGTATTCCAGGCCCACCTCCCCCCACACCTATGGATAGAAGCGCTTCAAGAAGCTATAACCTTGCGCTACAGGGGGTGATTACCTACAGACAATACAATGTACACACAAGCAGTACAAATAATGGACAGTGAACCAAGCTTAAAATAGGAATCTGCACAACATGATGCACCTCCCCCCATATACCACAATCACACTGAGGGCTGTGGGGACCATACTGTATAGAGGGCTGTGGAGGGACATTATCCTGAGGGCTGTGGGGACCATACTGTATAGAGGACTGTGGATAGAAGGACATTATACTGGGAACTGTGGTGACCATACCGTATAGAGGGTTGAGGGGTACATTATACTGGGGACTGTGTTGACCATACCGTATAGAGGGTTGAGGGGTACAGTATACTGGGGCTGTGGTGACCATACTGTATAGAGGGCTGAGGGGTACATTATACTGGGGACTGTGTTGACCATACTGTATAGAGGGGTGTGGGGGACATTATACTGGGGGCTGTGGGGGATATTATACTGGGAGCTACATACTTTTTCATATGTGAGGCTGTATGGCACATTTTAAATAAAAATATTTTAGAGTAGGACTGCCCCAAAGAGATTTGCCAAGATGTGGTGGGGTAGCTCAAGAAATTGCAATTTTTTGCCAAAAATCTCCAGTTTTAAAATAGTACAGTTTGGAATTTTTAGGGCAGTGCACATCTTATAATACATGCCATTTTTGAGTTGAGCTGGCTTTTTTGTTTTTTTCTATACTGTATAGAGGGCTGTGGGGATATTATTGTGGGCTTTTTTTTTAAATCCGATTGGACCCGTGATCCCGAATATCTGCTGGGTTCGCCCATCACTAAAGAGAGATTTTTTCCTATAGAATTACTAAGAAGTATTAAAAAAATTACAATGATGTCATTTTTAATGCGCTTTTTTAAAAAATGATAAACATCACAATTCAGTAAATCACATGGACATATTTGGTGTCTTTGTAATTGTAAAGATGGGCACAACACAGCGATCAGATTATTTATGGGGATCGAGAAGCGGCGTAAAAACGCATAACGGTGGAGGCATAGGGAAAAGCGCGGGCACGAGATTATGGGCGGGTACTTAGATGATGCTGCTGATGACAATCACAGCGCTGCCCATAATCTCGCGCCTGCGCAATCACCTCACCAGCGTTCACGGTTTGCACAGTGCTGTCCCACGATAGTGCCACTGCGCATGCGCGAGATCTCGGGAGCACTGGGCGGCATCCTCATGTATGGAAATTAGCAATGGGGGACGGCGTACAGCGGCAGGGGTGCGAATAACGGACGCCAGACAGCCCGCCCCCGTGACCATAAAAAAACATTTGCATACAAAAAGGTAAGACTTTATAAAGTGTTTATTTAGGTCTCAAAGGGGGCAGAATAGCAACAGGGACCTTTCTAGAATGCAGCCCAGGAGCTGCAGAGGGGGGATCTTTTAGGTTTATTGCGAAATTTCTTCTAACAGGTTCATTTAAAAGAAAGCTGAGCTCTGGTTGCTCTGGTAATATGAAAGTTGAATTCTGATTGGTGGGCGGGTAAAATGAAAGCTGATCTCTGACTGGATGCTCCACTAAAAGATTAGCTCTAATTGGTTGCTCTGTTTAAAAGAAAACTGAGCTATGGTTGCTATGGTAATATGAAAGTTGAGTTCTGACTGGTTACTCTGGTAAAATGAAAGTTGAGTCCTGATTGGTAGCTCTGGTAAAATGAAAGCTGATCTGTGATTGGATGCTCTGCTAAAACGTTTAGCTCTGATTGGTTTCTCTGTTTAAAAGAAAGCTGAGCTCTGGTCGCTATGGTAATATGAAAGTTGAGTTCTGATTGGTTACTCTGGCAAAATGAAAGCTGAGCTCTGATTGGTGGTTCTGTTAAAAACAAAGCTGATCTCTGATTGGATGTTCTGCTAAAAAGATTAACTCTGATTGGTTGTGTCGCGGGCGGGGAGGAGGGTGTCAGCACACCGCGCTCACCCTCTTCTGCTCGGGTCCGGCAGCTGCTCAGTGGTGGCTCGAGCTGTGGGCCGGATCCCAGGGTTTCTCGAGCGACACTCCTCGCCCGTGAGTGAAAGGGGATTTGTGGTTGGGTGTGGGGGATTGTTATAGTTCGTGACGCCACCCACGGTTGTGGTGATTTCACCACCGCTGCTCAATTCGGGGGTCCCGGGGATGGTGATGCGGAGCAGCCAGGTGTTGTGTTGCCCCTCCGTGGGTAGGGGTTGGTGATCCCGGGGCCCGGGGGTGGAGAAGGAGGTGCGGGGCCTTGTGGGCGCAGGGACGCGGGGGCAGCGCTGTGCCTTGCGGCACTGTGGTACTCACTCAGCCTGAGACACGGACACAGTTTGTACGGTAAACCAAACGGCTGGTAGGACGGTCCCACAGACGGCTGCACCTGCACTCCCGGTAGGTGACGGTGATGTCCCTCTTCCTTGCACCTATGTTTGACTGATGGTAGCGGTGGATTCCCTCCGGTTACCCGCTCCCCGACTACAATCTGGGCCGGAGGAGCTCTACACTTTGCCCGCAGGCGCTGGCCCTGAGAAACTGGTGCCTTGGCGGTGGCGGTGTCTCTCTGCTTCAGGTTGGGCTGTTGCCTTCAATCGGGACTTGGTTGCTGGGGGATCTACGTCCCCTTCACTGACGGATTCGGCAAATTTGGCGACTCCTAGCCTTGCCGGGGTCCGAGAGGCCCCTGCCCTGGTGCTGACTGTCCTTCGGAACACCGCTCCAGACCACCGGGCACACAGCCAACGGGGTCCTTCCAGGAACTTCCAAACGGTCCCCCTCCAGACAGTCACCGCCGTCGCTGACCTTGCTGTTCTGGCCCTACACAAAGCTGGACCCTTCAGGCTTTCCTTCCTTCTTGTCACCTCACTTGCTTTCCTCCTTTTCACTTCTCTACTTTCACTACTAGTTTACTCTTGCCCTACCCGGGCTACTCTGTTGTTTACTCAAGCTCGTCCCTGAGCTGACTGCCTGGTTTCTCCCGCCTCCAGAACTGTGATCTCCTTGGTGGGCGGAGCCAACCGCCTGGCCCACCCCCTGGTGTGAATCATCAGCCTCTGGAGGAAGGCAACAAGGATTTCTGGTTAGCTGTGATGTGCCTACCTGGAGTGTGGGGTGTGGTGGTGTTGTGACCTGTGACCCCTGGCTTGCCCAGGGCGACACATTCCCCCTTAGCAAAATGCAGACCGTCCGCGGGCTGCCGTCCTACACCGGTTTTATTTTTCTGAAAAAGGGGTAACAAGGTTAAGCAAACATGAATAACATTTTTAATAACTTCTTCCCAAGACGGGAGGCACATTTACTGTTAACGTTGCAACGGTATACGGTCACGGTTTCCGCTCTCTCCCACCCAAGTAACCTGGCCCTGATGCTGCCCCTAAAACCCAGGCAGCACCCCTTGACCCACAGTCCAGCACACGGTACCCGAGCGGGATCTGTCCTTCCCTCCAGAGGGTAGCCACCGGTTCCTTTGGTGGCTGGGCCCTGGCCTGCTCTGCTCAGGGCCCTCCCTCCAACCTGCCTCTCCGGAGGCGGCACTGCGGAAACGGTAACGGTACCCAACATATTTACAAGCCACTAACATTTGTGGTTGCCCTGCAAAGTTCACGGGCTTGTCCATGGATAGTTCCCATGCATTTTTAAACGGTCCCCACGGGGACAACGGTGCCGGCTCCAGCCGGTTGCAAATCACAGCAGACAATCAGATAAACTTCGGTTAATTTTCATTTTCCTTATCATTCTTTCCAAAACTTTTAAACAAACAACAACTCAGTGGTGGTCCCAACGGGGACGGTGCAACGGGCATCCGCTGCCCTACTCCGGTCCTTCTGCTGCGTCATCCGAGGGAGGGGGTGCAGAGCTCACCCTGCTCTCGTTGCTGCCCCTGAGCTTTACATCCAGGGCAAACCACCCCCTCTCTCCGCAGTGCCGGGTATACCGCACCATGTCTCCCGGTATAAGGTTACGGCCAGGATGCTCCTCGGGCAGATGGGCATTCACGTCCCGCCGGGCCACAAACACCTCGGCCTCCAGGCCCGGTTCGTATATGAATCCGTAGCCCCGGCGGACATCAAACCGCCTCACCTGCCCTTCATACAACGGGCCCCGGACACGGAAGGTCGCCTGCCGAAGATTTTCCTTCTCCCGAATGGCTCGGGCCACCAGCTCGGCTTTCCTTCTTTCCCTCTCCGCGATCTCCAGGCCCAGCTTTGTCGGCTCCCTATCCCAGTATGGCGCTGCTGCCAGCACCGGCGCACGGGTCGGGCCCCGCGGGACATCCAGTACGTTACCCACTGTCAGGAAGGTGGGCGGCGTACCCCGCGGTGTCATGGCCTTGGGCGCTGCCTTGCAGCAACAACCCGGCGCCACCTCAGCCGAGGTGTGGGGGATGGGCACAGGGGCTTTCCGCAGCTGGGCCTTCGGCTCGGAGCGGGGCATCGGCTCCGGCTCAGGAAACTGCTCGGGGACTGTCTCTGGCACAATCTTCGGGGCCTTCCATGGCAACACCTCCGGTTTGCTACGGGCTCCGGCTACAGGTCGGTCCGCTGGGGCGGACGGGCTGGGTATCGCTACCGGTTGCGGTGGTAGCGGGCCTAGTGGCGGGGTCACGGCCCCCGAGACGGGTGGCGAGGGAGGCAACGGGGGGAGAGGGCTTGGACCGGGTCCCTCAGCCGCAGCGACCGGTCCCTCCGGGACATAGGGGCGTGGGTCACTCACCCTCCCTTCCTCCGCTTCCTCCTCGCGTCTCCGCACGGTGGCTATAACGTCCGCCATGTCGGTCTCCCACTCCTCCAAGAGGAGCTGCATCTTGACCTGCAGCCTTAGGTGGAGCTGCGCGGTCCGGATTTCCACCCACGCTGCGGTTCCCGGCGCGGGGGCCACGGTGTTTCGGGACGGCATCCACATGGTGACTTTCTCTCTTTCTTCCAGGAACGGTATATTTGCAGGGTCCTGGCGTCCCTGCTTTTATAGCCGCGACTACATGCGGCCAGCCGCCATCGCGTCCCCCTTAGCTCTTTCCGGCCCCTCCTCTCTCGGGGCGGGGTTTTGGCCTTCGCGCCTCTACTGCTCGAGAAGACGCTCGAGCGGGAACTTTTCGCGCCAAAGATGGCGGCTTCTGAAATTTTCCTGCCGGATACCTCCGGCGGTAACAAGGCGCACCTCTACCAGACGGCAGAGCGGTAAGATCCTGTTCGTGACGCCAAGTTGTCGCGGGCGGGGAGGAGGGTGTCAGCACACCGCGCTCACCCTCTTCTGCTCGGGTCCGGCAGCTGCTCAGTGGTGGCTCGAGCTGTGGGCCGGATCCCAGGGTTTCTCGAGCGACACTCCTCGCCCGTGAGTGAAAGGGGATTTGTGGTTGGGTGTGGGGGATTGTTATAGTTCGTGACGCCACCCACGGTTGTGGTGATTTCACCACCGCTGCTCAATTCGGGGGTCCCGGGGATGGTGATGCGGAGCAGCCAGGTGTTGTGTTGCCCCTCCGTGGGTAGGGGTTGGTGATCCCGGGGCCCGGGGGTGGAGAAGGAGGTGCGGGGCCTTGTGGGCGCAGGGACGCGGGGGCAGCGCTGTGCCTTGCGGCACTGTGGTACTCACTCAGCCTGAGACACGGACACAGTTTGTACGGTAAACCAAACGGCTGGTAGGATGGTCCCACAGACGGCTGCACCTGCACTCCCGGTTGGTGACGGTGATGTCCCTCTTCCTTGCACCTATGTTTGACTGATGGTAGCGGTAGATTCCCTCCGGTTACCCGCTCCCCGACTACAATATGGGCCGGAGGAGCTCTACACTTTGCCCGCAGGCGCTGGCCCTGAGAAACTGGTGCCTTGGCGGTGGCGGTGTCTCTCTGCTTCAGGTTGGGCTGTTGCCTTCAATCGGGACTTGGTTGCTGGGGGATCTACGTCCCCTTCACTGACGGATTCGGAAAATTTGGCGACTCCTAGCCTTGCCGGGGTCCGAGAGGCCCCTGCCCTGGTGCTGACTGTCCTTCGGAACACCGCTCCAGACCACCGGGCACACAGCCAACGGGGTCCTTCCAGGAACTTCCAAACGGTCCCCCTCCAGACAGTCACCGCCGTCGCTGACCTTGCTGTTCTGGCCCTACACAAAGCTGGACCCTTCAGGCTTTCCTTCCTTCTTGTCACCTCACTTGCTTTCCTCCTTTTCACTTCTCTACTTTCACTACTTGTTTACTCTTGCCCTACCCGGGCTACTCTGTTGTTTACTCAAGCTCGTCCCTGAGCTGACTGCCTGGTTTCTCCCGCCTCCAGAACTGTGATCTCCTTGGTGGGCGGAGCCAACCGCCTGGCCCACCCCCTGGTGTGAATCATCAGCCTCTGGAGGAAGGCAACAAGGATTTCTGGTTAGCTGTGATGTGCCTACCTGGAGTGTGGGGTGTGGTGGTGTTGTGACCTGTGACCCCTGGCTTGCCCAGGGCGACACAGTTGCTCTAGTTAAAAGAAAGTTGAGCTCTGGTTGTTACGATAACATGAAAGCTGAAATCTTATTGGTTGATTTGGTGAAATGAAAGCTGAGCTCTGATTGGTGGCTCTACTAAAAAATATTAGGTCTGATTGGTTGCTCTGTTTAAAATAAAGCTCAGATCTGGTTGCTACAGTAATATGAAAGATAAGTTCTCATTGGTTAATCTGGTAAAGTGAAAACTGAGCTCTGATTGGTTACTCTGGTAAAATGAAAGCTAAACTGAGATTAGTTGTTATGGACAACCAAGACTGTTTTACTATAAATCAGTTCTAATGAATGAGGTGTGATAAGCAGCATTCTGTACAGACTGCACAAAGTTAAACAGCAGGATTCAATGGCTTGCTCCTCATTAGCCAGAGCAGAGAGCAGATGATAGATATGTCGCGCCCAGGGATATGGAGTACTCGGTCCCGGGCAGTATATATATATTGGGAATGTCACGGTTGTGGCCGTTGCCCGGTTCCGTGACCTGGGCCCTTTTTGTAAAGGGGGTATATTTACAGGGGATTAGATTAGTGTTCACACGTGACGCCAATTGCGGTGTTGCGGCTAGGTGGATAGAGCCGCCGCTGCACAATGTCCACTACTGGGGCTGGTGTTAATGGCAGCCTGGATGTTAGACCCTCCGCAAGCAGGGCCGGGCTCTAGAGGGTAGGTGTAATGACGGGCATCGGAAGAACGTAGTCCACACGGGTATTCAGTGCGACTGGTTTACTCACTGCTGGTAGATGTTGACTGGTTGCCCGAGGCCGGCTGGTTTCGCCTCCAGGTCCCCATCGTCCCAGTGCCAGTTTGGTTCTCTAGTACCTTCTTCCCCTGCACTTGTACTCTGGTAAGTGGGTTCCCGTGGTATAAAACACTGGGGGTCCCCATTCTGTGGTTTGTCCACTTCTGTCTGCCTGACGGTAGCGTGAACCCTGTGGGGATGGAGTCTCTGGTCCTGTCCCCGGTTCTCCCTTTGCTACTGAGTCTTCAGATTCTTTAGGGTCAGCAAGGTCTTTCATGGTCCCCTTTACTGTGCAGGTGTTAACAGGTCGGCTTGAAGCTCTTTCCTGTCCTAAGGTCCTGTACCCTGTCGGTGCGTAGTTCCAGTAGTACTCCACCGTAGTCCACCAGCAACCACTTCTCCCAGGTACCAGGTCACCGTTAACCCGAGTCAGGTCGTTGCTTCACTTTCACCTCCTCACTCCTGCTGTGTGACACTAGACTGACTGACTACACTTCACAGTCTCTGCAGTTCTGATTACTGTCTTCCTGTTTTCTGATTCTCCTCAGTCCGCCCCTCCCACCTGGTCAACTAGTGGACTGGATTGGCTCCACCTCTAGGCGGCCATCCATTGGTCCCTCCTTAGCTGGGTACCATTGTATGAGGGATTGTTGGGGAAAAACTGGGATTACCTGGGTTCTTGGTGGTACCGGCACTGGGGTTCTGGGTTCCTAAGGGAGTAGACCCTGCTTTCTTGTGGGGATGCAGAACCTTGTAGCACCCTGAAGGGTTCAGGGGCGGTACATTCCCCCTTGGTTAATTCCAGCACATCCTCGGGCTGCAAAATAAAACTGGTTGCACATTTTTTTTTATTTTTAACAGGTAAACATTAATGCATAACAAGTCTTCCCACGCAGGGGAGGTTCATCACTTTAAACATTTCAAACCTGGGTATCCCTCCCTGCACCCATCACCCAAAGATCCTGGTCCCAGAACCCTTCTAAGGAGGCAGGTCACCGGTTTCATTAGTGACCAGGTCCGGACCATCTCTGTCCCGGACCTTTCCTGCACCGACCTCTCCTGGTGGTGGTGCTTACAGCAATGTCCACTGGATGGGTGTACCCTGGTGGGGCACAACTGGTGCAACGTTTTACAAGGACACAAGTTTGTGTTGGCTGCTGCAAGTCCATTTTTATATTAACACATTAAACTGGCAACTTTGTCAATCTGGAACAGTCCAATGTTCAAACAACAAACAATAAACAGTATAACGGGTTGCATATCAGGTCATGGCTACCAGGGTGCTGGGTTGGGCCATCTGGTTCACTTGGCCTCCTGGGATCAGCACTTAGAGTCTGCATGCACTGGTCCCGTGCACCTGCACTGCCTCCTGATGGCACCTGGGGGACTGGTGCTGAAGTGGATGCTGAAGTGGGAGCGGGTTCCTCTGCAACGATCTCTGCTGGCACATAGGGTTGCATCTGGGAACCAACCTCAATCCCAGGGCTCTGCGAATCCGTTGGACTCACACAAGCAGAGTGTCCCTGTTTACTACATCGATGGTAAGTCGGTAGTGGCACATCGCTCGGGGGGGGGGGGCAACAGACTCCTCATCTGGCACCGGCACTGGTTTTCTGGGGCCCTAGGGGGTAGGCCCTGCATCCTGGTGAGGATGCAGAACCTTGTAGCTCCCTCATTGCTTCAGGGGCGCTACAGATACAAGTCCGGCTGTCCGATAAAGACGTACATTTTTTTTTCCATCTAGGCCCCCGCCTCAAGCACAGGCTTCACCACCGCAGACTGCCACCTATAGGACCACTGCACCTCAAACAAAATTAAAGGGGTTGTCCACTGCAACCAATACTCATATTGGTGGGGGTCTGATATCCAGCATCTCCAATGATTAGCTGTAATGCGCCGGCAGATCCAGATATAACCAATATATACATACAGCGCTGAGCATGCGGCACACAGGGCAAGTGTCAGCCGCGTTACACAGCCAGCATCTGCCTCTAAATCAGCTGGGTGCTGATCGCTGCTTTTAACCCTTTAAATGCCGCTGTTCATCACTGATTGCTTCATTCAAGGTGCTTGTCAATTACCCCTCCCCATCCCATGATACCGGCTGGGCGTCATAGGAGACCCTGACATGTCCTATATATTGCAATAGTACATGATTGTACTATATAAAGCCAGCAAACAAATGATCACTGCTGTAAGTCCATTGAAGAGACTAAAAAAATCAAATGTAATGTAAAAAAAAACCCCATAAAAATTAGAATTACCCTGATTTTCAAATTAAAAATAAACAAATAATAATAAAATGCAATGTCCATAAAAACTCAATATATGAAAATAAAAAAAGTTCAACCCATAAGGTAAATGTTCTAAAGGAATATAAAAATTGGAAACACTAACTAATAATCTTTCTGTTACCACACCACCGACAAAAAGTGCATTAACCCCTTCACCCATCAGCTGTTTCTATCCATGTGACCACGCCAAATTTTACAGTTCTGACCAGCGTCACTTTATAATGTAATAAATCTGGAACTCTTCAACTGATCCCATGGATTTTTTTTGTGACATATTGTATTTCATGTCAGTAGTACATTTTAGTGGATATGAATGCGTTTATGAAAATATAGAAATTGTATCCTAATTTTGCAATATTTGAACCTTGAATTTTTATGCCCTTAAACCAGAGTGTTTTGTCACATAAAATCATTTATGAATAACATTTCCCAAATGTCTACTTTACATAAACACCATATTTTGAAACATATCTTTTTTTGTTAGGATATTAAAAGTTTATCAGCAATTTCTCATTTTTCCAACAAAATTTACAAAACCTTTTTTTGTTAGGGACCACATCACATTTGAAGTGACAGAAAATACCCAAAAGTGACCCCATTCTAAAAACTGCACCCCTCACATGGCACAAAATCACATTCAACAATAATTAATCCTTTGGGTGTTTAACAGGAAAAAATGTGGAAGAAAAATTTGAACATTTTTCTTTTTCCAACAATAAAATTGCAATAGCCCCAAATTTTAAATCTTAATAGAAGAAAAATGTGTTGTGCAATTTCTCCTAAATACAGGGATACTCAATATGGGTCGTAAAACTACTGTTTGGGTGCACGGCACGGAGGGGTCACGATATGTCGTAGGGGTCACGTCAGTAGTGACGCACATCCGGCATCGTTTGACATATTGTAGCGTGTGACAGCTATGAGCAAGTGTGATCGTGCAAAAATACTCACCTTATCGTTAATCTTTGACACGTCGCTCATTTTCTAAAAATCGAACGTCCTTCTCCACGCCGGTTGTTTATTGTTCCCGAGGCAGCACACATCGCTCCGTGTGGCACCACGGGAACGATGAACTGCAGCTTACCTGCGTCACGCCGGCAATGCGGAAGGAAGGAGGTGGGCGGGATGTTATGTCTCGCTTATCTCCGCCCCTCCGCTTCTATTGTCCGGCTGCTGTGTGACGTCGCTCGAACGTCCCTCCACACTTCAGGAAGTGGATGTTCGCCGCCCACAGTGATGTCATTTGGAAGGTAAGTATGTGTGACGGGGGGGTTACGACTTTGTGCGACATGGGCAAGAAATTGCCCGTGCCGCACAAACGATAGGGGCGGGTGCGATTGCACGAGAAATTGCAGCGTGTAAAGCAGGCTTTAGAAGAGAAAATTGACTAAAATTGATAGTGGACAACATGTTGAGTGGAAAGAGCTGTTGATGTGCCTAAATAGTGCAAAGCCCCCCACAAGTGACCCCATTTTAGAAACTACACCCTTTAAGGAATTCATCTAGATGTTTGGGGAGCAACTTGAACCCCCGGAGGCTTCACAGAATTTTAGAACGTTGAATCGTCAAAATCAAAAAACATACTTTTACACAAATATTTTAATTTAACCCCCAATTTTTTTATTTTCACAAGGGTAACATTAGAAAATGGACCATAAAATTAGTTATGCAAATTCTCCTGAGTACAGGGATACTCCATACAGGGCTGTATTTTGCCTTCGTGCTGCCCTAGGCACTTTAAGTGGTCGCGCCCCTTAGTGACAACGTAACACTGAGTTTTCGCACACGACATCTGTTTGAGGCTAGCGCCACACATCCGTGCTGCCGGCACGTGTTTGTCATTTTTTACACTTACCGGCGGCACGGAGACACTTTAACCAATGCTACCCTATTGTAGCAGGCACACACATGTAAAACCACACGGAACGTGTGTCCGTGTGCGTTTGTACGTGTGTGCTTTTTTGAAAGCGCTGACATGTCAGTGTTTTCTCCCGCAGCACGGGTGTCACACGGCCCGCACCCGCACCACACGGGTGTAGTGTGGATGCGGTCCCGTGTGACACGCACCGGAGAAACCACACATGTCAGTGAAAAATAAAAAAACATTAACTCACCTTCTCCAGCCCTCCTGTCTCTGCCGCTGCTGCCTCTTGCTGCCGACCGCCGCTCATTATTCTCATTGAATATTCACTTCACTGCCTGGCAGCAGCAGCAGCGGGGAGACGTGAGGGCTGGAGACCGAGGATCAGCACCATGGACAGCAGCGCGGACATCAGGAAGGACCAGGTGAGTATAATAATTACCGGTTCTACGTGTGCTATCGCGGATAGCACACGTAGAACACACGTGTCCCGCACGTACCAGAGACACGTACTTACCTGCACGCAACACGCAGGGAAAATACGTGTCTCTCGGCACGTGCGTGAATTTCACGTGAGTGTGGCAGAAGCCTCAGGCAGATCTACTCTGTAAAACACTTGAAAAAGTATCAATGAGAAACGAAGGGCACTAACCCCCCCCCAATGGGGATCACCACGGGCACATCAAAACATAGCATGAGTATAAAATATTCCCACCACACCGTCCCCACTTATATACTGTGACTGTCACACTGCCCCTAATAAACTACACACTGCCCTCCCTTATAAATTATACCCACCACACCTTCCTCAATTATGAAATATGATATGCACATTGACCTCACATCATGCTGCCCCCTCCTCACAATGTCCCATGCATGCTGCCCCTCCTCACAATGTCCCATGCATGCTGCCCCTCCTCACAATGTCCCATGCATGCTGCCCCCTCCTCCCAATGTCCCATCCATGCTGCCCCCTCCTCCCAATCTCCCATGCATGCTGCCCCCTCCTCACAATGTCCCATGCATGCTGCCCCCTCCTCACAGTGTCCCATGCATGCTGCCCCCTCCTCACAATGTCCCATGCATGCTGCCCCCTCCTCACAATGTCCCATGCATTCTGCCCCCTCCTCCCAATGTCCCATGCATGCTGCCCCCTCCTCACAGTGTCCCATGCATGCTGCCCCCTCCTCACAGTGTCCCATGGATGCTGCTCCCTTCTCACAATGTCCCATGCATGCTGCCCCCTCCTCACAATGTCCCATGCATGCTGCCCCCTCCTCACAGTGTCCCATGCATGCTGCTCCCTCCTCACAATGTCCCATGCATGCTGTCCCCCCTCACAATGTCCCATGCATGTTGCCCCTCCTCCCAATGTCCCATGCATGCTGCCCCCTCCTCACAATGGCCCATGCATGCTGCCCCCTCCTCACAGTGTCCCATGGATGCTGCTCCCTTTTCACAATGTCCCATGCATGCTGCCCCCTCCTCACAATGTCCCATGCATGCTGCCCACTCCTCACAGTGTCCCATGCATGCTGCTCCCTCCTCACAATGTCCCATGCATGCTGTCCCCCCTCACAATGTCCCATGCATGTTGCCCCTCCTCCCAATGTCCCATGCATGCTGCCCCCTCCTCACAATGTCCCATGCATGCTGCCCCCTCCTCACAATGTCCCATGCGTGCTGCCCCCTCCTCACAATGTCCCATGCATGCTGCTCCCTCCTCACAGTTTCCCATGCATGCTGTTCCCTCCTCACAATGTCCCATGCATGCTGCCCCCTCCTCACAGTTTCCCATGCATGCTGCCCCCTCCTCACAGTGTCACATGCATGCTGCCCCCTCCTCACAGTGTCCCATGCATGCTGCCCCCTCCTCACAATGTCCCATGCATGCTGCCCCCTCCTCACAGTGTCCCATGCATGCTGCCCCCTCCTCACAATGTCCCATACATGCTGCCCCCTCCCCACAATGTCCCATGCATGCTGCCCCTCTCCATGAGCTCCTAATGCTGCCTTCCTCTTTTTCATAATGACACCTCCATGCTGCCCCATTCATCATACTAAGACCACCACACTAACGCTTATGCTGAGACACCCCTCCCACACACACACACACACACACACACACACACACTACCCCACTCTTGATATTGACTCCCCTACATTGCTCCACTCCATACTGAGCCCACACATGCTGCCCCTTCTCCATAATGAGCTCCCAATGCTGCCCCCCTCTCATTCTGAGTCCTTACACTCCCCCGCCATCGATTTTGTCATTGCACTATCCCTCAACCCTTGTCCTCTGTCTCTAGGATTGGCCCCTCTCTCCCATTCCCCCAGCAGCAGCCGCTCTCCCCCGCCTTCACCAGCAGCCTCTCCCCCAGCATCAGCCTCTCTCCCCCCAGCCCCCCCAGCATCAGCCTCCTTCAGCATCAGCCTCTCTCCTCCGAGCCTCCCGCAGCATCAGCCTCTCTCAGCATCAGCCTCTCTCCTCCCAGCCTCCCCCAGCATCAGCCTCCCTCAGCATCAGCCTCCCTCCTCCCAGCCTCCCCCAGCATCAGCCTCTCTCCTCCCAGCCTCCCCCCTCCCAGCCTCCCTCAGCATCAGCCTCCCTCCTCCCAGCCTCCCCCAGCATCAGCCTCCCTCCTCCCAGCCTCCCCCAGCATCAGCCTCCCCCAGCACCAGCCTCTCTCCTCCCAGCCTCCCACAGCATCAGCCTCTCTCCTCCCAAACTCTCCCAGCATCAGCCTCCCCCAGTATCAGCCTCTCTCCTCCCAGCCACCCCCTCTCTCCTCCCAGCCTCCCCCTCGCTCAGCATCAGCCTCTCTCCTCCCAGCCTCCCCCAGCATCAGCCTCCCTCAGCATCAACCTCCCTCCTCCCAGCCTCCCCCAGCATCAGCCTTTCCCAGCATCAGCCTCCCCCAGCATCAGCCTCTCTCCTCCCAGCCTCCCCCAGCATCAGCCTCCCTCAGCATCAGCCTCCCTCTTCCCAGCCTCCCCCAGCATCAGCCTCCCCCAGCATCAGCCTCCCCCCTCCTAGCCTCCCCCAGCATCAGCCTCTCCCCTCCCAGTCTCCCCCATCATCAGCCTCCCTCAGCATCAGCCTCTCTCCTCCGAGCCTCCCGAAGCATCAGCCTCTCCCAGCATCAGCCTCCCTCAGCATCAGCGTCTTTCCTCCCAGCCTCCCCCAGTATCAGCCTCTCTCCTCCCAGCCTCCCCCAGCATCAGCCTCCCTCAGCATCAGCCTCTCTCCTCCGAGCCTCCCGAAGCATCAGCCTCTCCCAGCATCAGCCTCCTTCAGCATCAGCCTCTTTCCTCCCAGCCTCCCCCAGCATCAGCCTCTCTCCTCCCAGCCTCCCCCCTCCCAGACTCCCTCAGCATCAGCCTCCCTCCTCCCAGCCTCCCCCAGCATCAGCCTCCCTCCTCCCAGCCTCCCCCAGCATCAGCCTCCCCCAGCACCAGCCTCCCCCAGCATCAGCCTCTCTCCTCCCAGCCTCCCCCAGCATCAGCCTCCCTCAGCATCAGCCTCCCTCCTCCCAGCCTCCCCCAGCATCAGCCTCCCCCCTCCTAGCCGCCCCCAGCATCAGCCTCTCTCCTTCCAGCCTCCCCCAGCATCAGCCTCCCTCAGCATCAGCCTCTCTCCTCCGAGCCTCCCGCAGCATCAGCCTCTCTCCTCCCAGCCTCTCCCAGCATCAGCCTCTCTCCTCCCAGCCTCCCCCAGCATCAGCCTCCCTCAGCATCAGCCTCCCTCCTCCCAGCCTCCCCCAGCATCAGCCTCTCTCCTCCCAGCCTCCCTCAGCATCAGCCTCCCTCCACCCAGCCTCCCCCAGCATCAGCCTCCCTCCTCCCAGCCTCCCCCAGCATCAGCCTCCCCCAGCACCAGCCTCTCTCCTTCCAGCCTCCCCCAGCATCAGCCTCTCTCCTCCCAAACTCTCCCAGCATCAGCCTCCCCCAGCATCAGCCTCCCTCCTCCCAGCCTCCCCCAGCATCAGCCTCCCCCAGCTCCAGCCTCTCTCCTCCCAGCCTCCCCCAGCATCAGCCTCTCTCCTCCCAAACTCTCCCAGCATCAGCCTCCCCCAGTATCAGCCTCTCTCCTCCCAGCCACCCCCTCTCTCCTCCCAGCCTCCCCCTCGCTCAGCATCAGCCTCTCTCCTCCCAGCCTCCCCCAGCATCAGCCTCCCTCAGCATCAACCTCCCTCCTCCCAGCCTCCCCCAGCATCAGCCTCCCTCAGCATCAGCCTCCCTCTTCCCAGCCTCCCCCAGCATCAGCCTCCCCCAGCATCAGCCTCCCCCCTCCTAGCCTCCCCCAGCATCAGCCTCTCCCCTCCCAGTCTCCCCCAGCATCAGCCTCCCTCAGCATCAGCCTCTCTCCTCCGAGCCTCCCGAAGCATCAGCCTCTCCCAGCATCAGCCTCCCTCAGCATCAGCGTCTTTCCTCCCAGCCTCCCCCAGTATCAGCCTCTCTCCTCCCAGCCTCCCCCAGCATCAGCCTCCCTCAGCATCAGCCTCTCTCCTCCGAGCCTCCCGAAGCATCAGCCTCTCCCAGCATCAGCCTCCCTCAGCATCAGCCTCTTTCCTCCCAGCCTCCCCCAGCATCAGCCTCTCTCCTCCCAGCCTCCCCCCTCCCAGACTCCCTCAGCATCAGCCTCCCTCCTCCCAGCCTCCCCCAGCATCAGCCTCCCTCCTCCCAGCCTCCCCCAGCATCAGCCTCCCCCAGCACCAGCCTCCCCCAGCATCAGCCTCTCTCCTCCCAGCCTCCCCCAGCATCAGCCTCCCTCAGCATCAGCCTCCCTCCTCCCAGCCTCCCCCAGCATCAGCCTCCCCCCTCCTAGCCGCCCCCAGCATCAGCCTCTCTCCTTCCAGCCTCCCCCAGCATCAGCCTCCCTCAGCATCAGCCTCTCTCCTCCGAGCCTCCCGCAGCATCAGCCTCTCTCCTCCCAGCCTCTCCCAGCATCAGCCTCTCTCCTCCCAGCCTCCCCCAGCATCAGCCTCCCTCAGCATCAGCCTCCCTCCTCCCAGCCTCCCCCAGCATCAGCCTCTCTCCTCCCAGCCTCCCCCCTCCCAGCCTCCCTCAGCATCAGCCTCCCTCCTCCCAGCCTCCCCCAGCATCAGCCTCCCTCCTCCCAGCCTCCCCCAGCATCAGCCTCCCCCAGCACCAGCCTCTCTCCTTCCAGCCTCCCCCAGCATCAGCCTCTCTCCTCCCAAACTCTCCCAGCATCAGCCTCCCCCAGCATCAGCCTCTCTCCTCCCAGCCTCCCCCTCTCTCCTCCCAGCATCAGCCTCCCTCAGCATCAGCCTCTCTCCTCCCAGCCTCCCCCCAGCATCAGCCTCCCTCAGCATCAGCCTCCCTCCTCCCAGCCTCCCACAGCATCAGCCTCCCCCAGCATCAGCCTCTTTCCTCCCAGCCTCCCCCAGCATCAGCCTCTCTCCTCCCAGCCTCCCCCAGCATCAGCCTCCCTCAGCATCAGCCTCCCTCCTCCCAGCCTCCCCCAGCGTCAGCCTCCCCCCATCCCAGCCTTCCGCAACATCAGCCTCCCCCCTCCCAGCCTCCCCCAGCATCATACTCTCTCCTCCCAGCCTCCCCCAGTATCAGCTTCTCTTCCCCCAAGTCTCCCCCAGTATCAGCCTCTCTCCTCCCACCCCATACGCAGATCAGTCAGCATTAGAGACACCCCCACGCTCCTTATGAATCTTCAGCTCTGCGAGCACTTACCTGCTCCAGGGCCCGCCGTCATCTTCCTGGCTCACGTGAGTATCCTCCTCTGACACCGGCTTCCATCGCGGCGTCCTCTGCGGCGTCCTGCTGTGAGCTCTGCATGTGAAATCCACACAGCATTAGACGCAGCACAGAGGAAGGAGCTGATTGGCGCGCCTGTGACCCCGGAAGTGCAGGCGCCGGAAGTTTCGGGGTCAATCAGCTCTCTGTGCCCGGCCGCCGCAGTTTGTCTGCATTCGCGTCTTAATTGACGCTGATACAAATAAATAAAGGTGCACCTCTCCCCCCTACCCCCTCCAAAAATGCAGCGGATTTAATGAATGTGTAAAAAAAAATTATTTTTTTTTTTACTGCTAGAAGGTGCCGCCCCCTGCATCCTGCCGGCCTAGGCATGGGACCACGGGTGCCTAATGGTAAATACGGCCCTGCCTCCATATGTGGTGGAAAACTACTGTTTGGGCGCACAACAGGGCTCGGAAGAGAAGGAGCGCCATTTGAATTTTGTAGCAAGCACACACACACACTCCTGTGTCAGCTCAACCTACTGCCCCCAGATTTCAATTTATATATGGTCACATTTTGTTCAGCTTTTTGTTTTGGAGACTTAGCCAACTTGACGCTTCTTCAGAGTCTGTACACATAGTAGTCTGTGGAGGCGCCCTGGATCCTGCTGCATATTGTTGGCGTTTGGTTTTCTACTCCTCGTGGTATCTCATGATTACAGTATGCAGCAATGGCTTCTCACCACCTGTCACCAGAGAGGTTTTCTGTTTCTGGATTACAAAAAGCACAGACGCCTATTGTCAGATATTTTTAGACATTACATTTGTGTTTCGGGGTCTGGACTTGAGTGGAGCTGAGCTGCAGATAAAGTAAGAATTTGGCTTCTGCAATTTCCACTTAGGGCTGGTTCTATTAATAGTTTCTCCTTTGTACCGGGGCTTGGGTGTCCAGGTGATGCATGGATTATGGCTTTATATTCAGAGGATGCCGTAACAATAAAAATAGTAATAGTATTATATAGAATGTAGCACGGTGTAAAACTTAATGGCACAATACTTGGTGGGAAAAATTGTTTTTGAAAAGGAAGAAAATTCTTGAAGGCATAATTTCAAGATCATCCACATAACAAGGAATCGTTATCCAGACGGATAACCTTTCTTCCCCTAATAGTGGTGTGGCAGGTCAGATACTTGACCGCCGCTTCATTAATTCTTTACAGTGCTGCCAAAAAAGCCGAGCACAGCGCATAACAACTAGAGTTGAGCGCGGTTCGTGGTTCGTGGTTCTCCAGTTCTAGGCTCGAGTGATTTTGGGGCCTGTTCTAGATCGAACTAGAACTCGAGCTTTTTGCAAAAGCTCGATAGTTCTAGAAACATTCGAGAACGGTTCTAGCAGCAAAAAACCAGCAAATTCCTAGCTGGCTTTCCGCTGTAATAGTGTAAGTCACTCTGTGACTCACACTATTATGACATTTCAGTGTATAGTGTGCGTGAACAGCACCTTCAGATCACTGCTGTTTGTATAATGGCGATCGCCATTTTTTTTTTTTTCCTTGTCTTCCTTCCCTAAGCGCGCGCGTCTTGTGGGGCGGGCCAGCATGTCAGCCAATCCCAGACACACACACAGCTAATTGGACTTTTAGCCAGAGAAGCAACGGCATGTGTGATAGGATGTCCATGTCACATGTCCCTGCATTATAAAACCGGACATTTTCCTCCAGCACGCCATTATCTCTTCTGCGTCCTTGGTGTCAGACATCACTGGGGCAGCTCCGTCCTGAGTCCTATCGCCGATATTGGATACGCTGGACAGCATAGGGATAGCACTATCTATCAGTCCTTTTAAGGGCTCGTACCGGCAGGGTCAGAGCCATAGGTGACAGGTCCTGAAAACAGAGACAGCGTCTGTGTAGCTAAGGTCATGGATTTCGTCGCTGCATTTCCCCATTAGGAGGGAATAGAAAGGCAGGCTTCCATTCCTCTACCCAGAGCCCCACAATCCTGGCACTGTACCCTCCTGTCCTCTGCACACTCCAACTCATTATAACTAAGCCATTATACTAGCAAACACTCAGTGTACCTAGTGGCATCCTAAACGTGGCTATTGGACTTTGCTATAGTCCCACTAGTGCAAAGACATTTGCAGCACCTCTGCCTGCATTGCACACTCCAACTCATTATAACTAAGCCATTATACTAGCAAACACTCAGTGTACCTAGTGGCATCCTAAACGTGGCTATTGGACTTTGCTATAGTCCCACTAGTGCAAAGACATTTGCAGCACGTCTGCCTGCATTGCACACTCCAACTCATTATAACTAAGCCATTATACTAGCAAACACTCAGTGTACCTAGTGGCATCCTAAACGTGGCTATTGGACTTTGCTATAGTCACACTAGTGCAAAGACATTTGCAGCACCTCTGCCTGCATTGCACACTCCAACTCATTATAACTAAGCCATTATGCTAGCACTTTATGCTGCCAGTTTAAGGGCCGTAGTTGCATTGTTAGGGATAATTATTCTTTATTATTCTGCTGTTAATAAAGCTAGACCACCGCTGCAATCTACACCACCTCTCAATTTTTACTACCACATTTTCAGTGCACAATCTTGTCGCAATCAACATGAGTGGCAAAATGACAGATGCTGGTGGAAAGGGGAAGAGGCGTGGTGGAAAAGGAAAAAAAGGGTTTGTCCGTGGGGAAGGTGGCAAAGCTCCATTATCATCTGCTGAAGATAGACCATCTACCAGCAAAAGTAAGATGTCTACTACTTACCGTGGACAATCCGATGTGCTCCCTTTTTTACGGACACGAACAACAGGAACAAAGGTAGATGATGGCCAAAAAAGAAAAATGCTTGAATGGATCTCAAGTGGTCCAACAAGTGCCCTCTCAGCCACTTCAAGTACCGCATCCAAAAAACACCAGTCCTCTGAGTTGTCATCCCAATCAAACTTGCTTTCTCCCAGCTCTGAAGTCTCCATCAGCCCTGCCAAGTATGGTGGAACTGAGATGGCTGAGTCTGCAGAGCTGTTCAGTCACACTATAGCCTGGGAATCAGAGGTCTGCTCCCAAGCTACAGTGAGTACAGACCAGGAAATGGTCTGCAGTGATGCCCAGAACCTTTGTGACTCTGATTCAGGCCGTGAGGACCAAGTTTCTGAGCATAATGTTGACCCTTTGTCACAAACTGTAACACCTGTGGTTATAGACAATGAGGAACATACTGATGAAGATGAGACGCAGATACCCGATTGGGATGACAACTTAAATATTCGGTCAGGGCAAGAAGAGGCTCGGTCTGAGGGGGAGGGGAGTGCAAACACAATTGATGATGAAGTTCTAGATCCCACCTACTGTCAACCCCCAGTCAGGCACTCGAGGAGGTCAACAGAGGCGGTGGAGGAGGATGCAACCGACGACGAAGTTACCTTGCGCCTTCCTGGACAGAGTCGGAGCACTGGTAGCACGTCTACAACTGCATCCTCAGCCACCACTCTGCCTATGAGCATTATTCGGGGTGGATCAACAGGTCGCATGGCCTCTAAGCCTTGCCTAGCCTGGTCCTTTATTGACATAGAAAAAGATCGCCCAAATTATGTGATCTGTAAACTTTGTCATGGTTCTCTTAGTAGAGGTCAAAACCTCAGCAGTTTGACAACTTCTTCCATGAATCGTCACATGAATAAATATCATAGGTCCCGGTGGGAAGCTCACTGTGCTGCAATGCGGCCTAGCGGAGCGAACCATCCACGGCCTGCCCCTTCCAGTGCATCCGCACGCTCTTCATCTTCCAGGACTGTGGGGACAGCTGTCACACCTGTTTTACCACGCACAACTTCCACCACTGTAACCGCAACAGGCAGTTTGCTTGGTAGGTCGTCAGTTGGTTTGGAAGGGGAAACAAGTGAGTGTGTACAGCTCTCTCAGACATCGAAAGCACCAACGTTGGATGAAGGCAACATCATGTCTCCGCCTGCACTTTCCTCACAAACCTGCATTTTTCCAGGGACACCCTACTCAACACCGTCTACACACAGCAGCCAGATCTCTGTCCCTCAGATGTGGTCAAATAAAAGGCCACTTCCTGCGACCCATGACAAAGCTAAGAGGTTGACTCTATCCCTCTGTAAGCTCTTGGCTACCGAAATGCTGCCTTTCCGCCTAGTGGACACACATGATTTTAGAGACCTTATGTCTGTCGCTGTGCCCCAGTACCAGATGCCTAGTCGCCACTACTTCTCTAAGAAAGGTGTGCCCGCGCTACACCAGCATGTCGCACACAACATCACCGCTTCCTTGAGAAACTCTGTGTGTGAACGGGTGCATTTCACCACCGATACTTGGACCAGTAAGCATGGACAGGGACGTTACATGTCGCTGACTGGGCACTGGGTAACTATGGTGATAGATGGTGAAGGGTCTGCTGCACAAGTCTTGCCGTCCCCACGACTTGTGTGTCAATCCTCTGTCTGTCCAAGTTCCGCCACTGCTTCTGCATCCTCCACCTCATCTGGGTCCTCCACCTCCGCCCCAAGCCTGCCTGGTCAGGCCACCAGCGTTCTCACTGCGCAGAAGGAATCACGCACCCCTCATTACTATGCTGGCAGCAGAGCGCAACGGCATCAGGCGGTCTTTAGCTTGACATGTCTTGGGAATAAGAGTCACACAGCTGAGGAGTTGTGGTCAGCTCTGCGGTCCGAGTTTAATAAATGGTTGTCTCCACTCAACCTGCAGCCTGGTAAGGCCGTGTGCGACAATGCTGCAAACCTGGGTGCGGCCCTTCGCCTGGGCAAGGTGACACACGTACCTTGTATGGCTCACGTGTTGAACCTTGTCCTCCAGCAATTTTTAACACACTATCCCGGCCTAGATGGCCTTCTGAACAGGGCACGAAAACTGTCTGCTCACTTCCGCCGTTCAAGCGCCGCAGCTGAGCGACTTGCATCGCTCCAGAAGTCTTTCGGCCTGCCGGTTCATCGCCTGAAATGCGATGTGGCGACACGCTGGAATTCAACTCTCCACATGTTACAGCGACTGTGGCAGCACCGCAGAGCCCTGGTGCAATACGTCATGACGTATAGCCTGGGCCAACGAGATGCAGAGGTGGGGCAGATCACCCTGATGGAGTGGTCTCAGATCAAGGACCTATGCACCCTTCTGCACAGTTTCGACATGGCGACGAATATGTTTAGCGCTGACAATGCCATTATCAGCATGACGATTCCAGTCATTTACATGCTGGAGCACACGCTAAACACTATTCGGAGTCAGGGGGTGGGACAACAGGAAGGGGAGGAACTACAGGAGGATTCATATGCGCAAGGGACAACAACATCACCAAGGTCCAGACGTTCATCATCACCAACGCAGCAGGCATGGGACCATGGGGGACAGGGATCAACAAGGGCGCATAGTAGCAGGCGAAATGTTGAGGAAGGTGCAGGAGAACATGAAGAAATGGAGGACGAACTGTCCATGGACATGGAAGACTCAGCGGATGAGGGAGACCTTGGTCAAATTTCAGTTGAAAGAGGTTGGGGGGAGATGTCAGAGGAAGAAATAACGGGTAGCACCTCTATGCCACAAACACAGCGTGGACTTGGTCCGCATGACTGTGCAAGACACATGAGTGCCTTCTTGTTGCACTACCTCCAACATGACTCTCGTATTGTCAAAATTAGAAGTGATGATGACTACTGGATTGCCACACTATTAGATCCCTGGTACAAGTCCAAATTTTGTGACATAATTCCAGCCATAGAAAGGGACGCACGTATGCAGGAGTATCAGCAGAAGCTGTTACTCGATCTTAGCTCGGCTTTTCCACCAAACAACCGTGCAGGTGCAGGGAGGGAATCTCCCAGTTGTAACTTGCCAAACATGGGACGGTCTCGTCATCTTCAACAGTCTACCCGTACCAGTAGGACCGTATCTGGTGCTGGTAACAGCAATTTTATGGAATCTTTTCATAATTTTTTTAGACCCTCTTTTGCAAGGCCACCAGAGACAACAAGTCTGACACATAGTCAACGGCTGGAGAAGATGATACAGGAGTATCTCCAAATGAACATCGATGCCATGACTTTGCAAATGGAGCCTTGCTCATTTTGGGCTTCAAATCTAGAAAAATGGCCAGAGCTCTCCAGTTACGCCTTGGAGATTTTGTCGTGTCCAGCTGCCAGCGTTGTCTCTGAACGTGTCTTCAGTGCTGCTGGGTGTGTGCTGACAGATAAGCGCACGCGTCTGTCCAGTGACAATGTGGACAGACTGACGTTCATCAAAATGAACAAGTCATGGATCCAGAAGGAATTTACTACCCCTGTGTCATCCTGGGGAGAGTAAATGCTTGTGGATTTGGAATGTGCTTGATGCAAATCTAGCTGTGAAGTGCACAACTAGGGCACAAGTGCTGCCACTGAATGGGTGGGTGTGTGTGGGGCACAATTTTTGGAAAAAAAGGGAGACTCCGCTTGGAGTAACCCTTGCTTGCTGTGTTTTTTAAAAGGAGCCAAGATGAACAAGTCATGGTTCAGCAAAGACTTTGCTACCTACCCCGGTGTCATCCTGGGGACGGTTAATTAGGCCGTATTTTTGAATGTGCTTGATGCAAATCAAAACATCATGTTTGCAACTAGGGCACAAGTGCTGCCACTGATGGGGTGTCTGTGTGGCCCAATTTTTGGAAAAAAGGGAGACTCCACTTGGAGTAACCCTTGCTTACATTGTTTTTAAAAGAAGCCAAGATGAACAGAGCTGGGATCAGGAAAGACTTTGCTACCTACCCCGGTGTCATCCTGGGGACGGTTAAGAAGAGCGTATTTTTGAATGTGCTTGATGCAAATCTAGCTGTGAAGTGCCCAACTAGGGCACAAGTGCTGCCACTGAATGGGTGGGTGTGTGTGGGGCACAATTTTTGGAAAAAAAGGGAGACTCCGCTTGGAGTAACCCTTGCTTGCTGTGTTTTTAAAAGAAGCCAAGATGAACAGAGCTGGGGTCAGGAAAGACTTTGCTACCTACCCCGGTGTCATCCTGGGGACGGATAAGAATGGCGTATTTTTGAATGTGCTTGATGCAAATCTAGCTGTGAATTGTACAACTGGGGCACAACTGCTGCCACTGAATGGGTGGGTGTGTGTGGGGCCCAATTTTTGGAAAAAAGGGAGACTCCGCTTGGAGTAACCCTTGCTTGCTGTGTTTTTTAAAAGGAGCCAAGATGAACAAGTCATGGTTCAGCAAAGACTTTGCTATCTACCCCGGAGTCATCCTGGGGACGGTTAAGTATGGCGTATTTTTGAATGTGCTTGATGCAAATCTAGCTGTGAAGTGTACAACTGGGGCACAAGTGCTGCCACTGAATGGGTGGGTGTGTGGGGCCCAATTTTTGGAAAAAAAGGGAGACTACGCTTGGAGTCACCTTGCGGTGTTTTACATGATTTTAGAAGGGCGTGCCATGCTTATATCTGTGTGTCCTCCTCTTTTTCCTTGTCCAGCTCTTTTGTTTTCGCATGAGTATATGTCCTTGTCACTTTCCCATGTGTTGTGAGTTGTTTGTCACCTTTTGGACACCTTTGAGGGTGTTTTCTAGGTGTTTTTCTGTGTTTGTGATTGCCTGCCATTGTTTCCTATGCAGTTCGAGTTCGGTTCGTCGAACGTTCGACGAGTCGAACTCGAACGGGACCTCCGTTCGGCGAGCCGACCTCGAGCCGAACCGGGACCGGTTCGCTCATCTCTAATAACAACCCTATAGAGAATGAATAGAGCGACAGTCGATGTGCAATGAACCTCCATTGTTACATTCTTCTGATCAGTCAGGGTTCCGGTGGTCGGATCCTTAAATAGTCAATAAGTCATGACTTATGACCTATTCTTACCTATTTTGTGGATATTTGATGACTTCTTTTCACCGGACAACCTCTTTGACCTGGACTAATAAAAAGAAAAATATACAAGAAATGGCTTACTGAGAGCTTAAGACATCACTTGTAGAACAAAGAAAGTCTTTATTTCCTTGCAAATATGGCCACCATGAGAGCCATAGTGTCATGAAAAGGGAAAAGGGATAATCCAGCTCACCGTACTGCCTTGCTGGTGTGTTCCAGGTCCTGCGCACGGATTTGACTTGGCAGTTAATCAATAGTAGAAAAAGAAGAGAGATCCAGCGCCAGGAATGGGAAAATTAAAAATCCATTTTATTGTGCCAATGCATATTAAAATTCCAGCAGGTACAGCATATCAGTCGGATGGCAACAGAACAACACGTTTCGACGCCTCAGGTCTTAATCATGTTCTGACATGATTAAGACCTGAGGCGTCGAAACGCGTTGTTCTATTGCCATCCGACTGATATGCTGTACCTGCTGGAATTTTAATATGCATTGGCACAATAAAATAGATTTTTAATTTTCCCATTCCTGGCGCTGGATCTCTCTTCTTTTTCTACCATAGTGTCATGAGTATGTCACGGCCTGATGTGATCTCAGAGGGATCTGGGATCAGAAGGTCACAGTGTATTTAATTCCATCTGGTACTGAAGGGGTTAAGGTTCAGTGCTATCCTGCAGTGATCGAACAGGTAGTTGTAACCTCAGCTCCACTCCTTTCTGCTATAAATATCCGCTCCTCACTTCTCCCTATGCCGGCTTTAGCTCATATGTGACATCCTGGCAAAACCAGGCAGTCACAGTTAGGCCCCCGCATAACACCGTTCACTCATTAGGAAACACACAGCCGACCAGAAACCCTAGTCACCCCCCCTTAGGGACAGATAGACACACCAGTGGGCGTGACCAGGCGGTTGGAACATGCCCACCCAGGGGTCTAGACAGCCCAGGGCGGGAAAACAGACAGTGAAAGTTTGGAGTGAAAGTTTGGAGAGGAGTGTGGGCTGGAACTAAGTGTAGCTTCAGCAGTGAAGTTCAAGTTGAACGGTGCCAGGGTTGGAGCCCTGGTACCACTGGCTAGGAGGAAGACGGTGGTTTCCATCAGCAGGAGATGGGAAGACGGCTCAGTGGAACTGAGGTGGACCGGGACAGGGTTGTAGCCCGCCAGTACCGACACGGGGAACCGATCCGGAAACCGTAGCACAAAGGGGGGTACTCGAACCCTGAAGCCAGAAACCGCAATCAAGCGGACTGGTTAATAAACAGATTGAGGTCAGGACTAGAGGTCCTGTCCCACCCAAACTCCCTCATAGAAGACAACAGCCCACCGATTAGGGATAAGAGGTCACCGCCAGGGCCCATAGATCCCACGGGCCAGCGTCTGCGGGCACGGCTCCTTAGGCCACATCCAGCCGAGAGCGGACTCCTGAGTTTCACACTAGGAACGTCCACCTTACACAATGTAGTGCAGGAAAAGGATAGAAACCACCAGCCGGGTGGGGGAACCCGAATGCAACCGGCCGCGTCACCGGCCACCATCACCTTGGTTTACCAGAGACTTGTGTGTTTTACTAACAGTAAGTACTCCAGCACCCCCTGCGGTCGCCATCCCCTGCACCGAGCCACTGGGTCCCGGGGCCACCATCCCTGCCCACGGAGGGGTTAACAACTTGCTGCGCAACATCTCCCCCGGGTGCCCCATAACAGCAGCGGTGGTGTTCCACCTCACCACACACCATGGGTGGCGTCGCAAACTTACTACGGCCTAGCCCGTGCACCTACATCCCCCCATTTATTCGGCGTGTCCGCGAGACCCCCGGATCTGGAGACCCTCAAGCCACCACCCCAGAAGGCCCGGATCCGAGCAGCGTCGGCTGCTGGCATGGGGGCGGCACACATACATATGTGGTCCATGCTGAAGGCGCTTGTGCAGCACACCACGGGGCAGGTGGTTAATCTATTCGTTGCTAGGCCAATTTTGGTCAGGTCAGGTGATGTCACGGGTGGCCTTGCTCAGTTCTGTTGCCCCGAGGCGTGCAGTAAATGGAGGGGAAAACGGGGTGTTGGGGAATAATTTTGTCATGACGCCACCTGTGGTACGCGGCCAGGGATTAGCCGCCGCTGCAGAATTCTTTACCGGGGCAGGTGTTATGGCAGCCGGGATGGTGTTGCACCACACAGGTGGAGCAGGCCCCGGGTGGAAGATATGGGTAAAGGCAGTCCCCTGGGAGCGCCAGAGCGTGGGGCGACGGCGTCGCTAATCAGAATCTGAGTCAGCGATTGCGGTTCTGTCGCGGGCGGAGGGGCCGCGCTCACTACGCTCGGGTCCGGGGCTGCTGCTGCTCGGTGGCTCGAGTGGTGGGCTGGACTCGGGGACTCGAGCAGCGCTCCTCGCCCCCGAGTGAAAAGGGGTGTTGGGTGGTTTTAGGGAGATAGTTCGTGACGCCACCCACGGGTCGTGGTGATAGTGGACACTACCGCTGCTTGTGACGGGATTCCCGGGAACGATGGCGGGGAGCAGCTAGGTGTTAGTTTCCCCTCCGTGGGTAGGGGTTGGTGATCTCGGGGCCCGGTGGTGGCACGGGGAGGCAGGGTAGCTGGGGTGCAGGGTTGCGGAGGCAGCGCGGCGCGGTGCCGGATGGCACTGTTGTACTCACTCAGGCATAAATTCACAGAGTTTCTGGTAAACCAAACGGCTGGATGGACGAGTCCCGCAGCCGGCTGCAGTGTCTTTGCTCTCCCCGGACAGGTTGATGGTGGCTGTCTTTCCCTGCACCGCTGTGTGTGTATTGACTCTGATGGTTTCCCACTGGTAGTCCGCTCCCCGGCGTGTATGTACCGAAGGAGCCCCTTTTGCCCGCAGGCGCTGGCCCTTGGATCTCTAGCCTATGGCGGTGGCTTTTTATCCTCACTGTGTGGACTGTTGCCTTCTGTCGGGTCTTGGGTGTGAGGGAACCCCTGGGGTCCCGGTCACTATCGGATTTGACCTTTTCGGCGGCTCCTAGCCTGGTCGGGGTCCGATGGCCCTGCCTTTGTGCTTGGTACAGATCTGCTCCCCCGCTCGGTACCGGCGGGCCACAACCCGTCCCCGGTCCTACGGTTCCGCTAACTTGCACCACCTCCTGCAGACGGCCACCATCGTCTGCCGACCTTGCTGTGTGTGCCTGGGCTCCTACCCAGACACCAACAGCTTCTCTCCTGTCACTTTCAACTCCAAACTGAACTAACTGCTTTTCCCACCTCCATGCCTGTGAACTCCTCGGTGGGTGGGGCCAACCGCCTGGCTCCACCCCACCTGGTGTGGACATCAGACCCTGGAGGAGGCAACAAGGATTTTGTTTGACTGTTGTTGCCTAACCAGGGGAGGGAGTGTTTGTGATGTTGTGTTTGTGACTACCTGTTTAGTCCAGGGCATCACATTCCCCCTTGGTGAAATGCAGACTGTCCGCGGGCTGCCCGTCCATCACCGGTTTTATTTCTGAAAAATATAAGTTAACATTGGAAAAAACATATAACATTAAGCATACTTTTAATTCTTCCCTTACGGGAGGCTTTTCTCTTAAACGTTACTAACAGTATAAAACATTTTTATTAACAACGGACGGGTCCATGTTCCTCCGCTCCCCCACCCAAGCAACCTGCACCTTGATGCTGCCCCCCTAAGAAACGGGCAGCACCCCTTTACCCCAGTCCTGGTCCAGGTCACCCGAGCGGGAACGGGTACAGTGTCTCGCAGCCGGCTGTCATTTCAGGGGACCCCACGTCCAGGGGGACCCCTGACCCCTGGAGGATGGTCACCGGTCCTGGTGGTGACCAGACCCCAGCCTGCTCTCCTGCGGATCCTTCCTCCAATCTGCCTCTTCGGAGGCGGCAAAGGAATACAGCCCACACATTATTTACAAGACCACAAGTTCGTGGTTGGCCTGCAAGTTCTTGGCCTTGTCTCTGGAAGGGGGTTAGTGGGAACACATAAAGTCGCCACGGGGACAACTTTCTTCTTTTACGGACGGCAATCAGGTGAGGTATTCGGATGATTAGTGCTCATTCATTCAGATATTTATCCAATCAACATGCTGCACCTCTAGATGGCAGTTTCCCCTTACCTAAGCGGGGGCCTACCTAGGTTGGGGCGTGTGGACCTTCGAGGCCCAATGTCGTTAGTAGCGGGCGATGGGATAGAGGAGACAACCGGTTCCTCTTCCCATATGGCAGGTATGGCGGCCAGAGATCTACTGGGGCGTGGTATAGGTGCATCCCTGGACGTTGGTCCAAGTGGCTCACTGGCGGATGTTTCCGTTTCCATTTCTTCCACGGGTTGTGGGAACATTATCACCGAAACAATCACCGCACCGTTCTGCATAGCCCAGTCTGCTGGAAAGTCACCCCTCACTGTGTGGATCACCTCTTTCTTCTTTTCCCCGTTCGGTATGGGAACCGGAACTTCGTTTGCCAATCTCAAGGGGTGTGGGCACCTCTTCAGGTGGTCCCTGGAAACAGTAGCCGATGTCTTCCCCTGGTCGCGACTAATCAGATAAGTCTTCTCGTTCTCCCATTCGGTGGGCTGTATGTCGTACGGGGTTTTCTCCCACTGGTCATCAAGCTTATGGGTTCTTCTCTTCCGTTTTAGCACTACATCCCCGGGTTCAAAGGGAACGGCTGGAGCCCACCTGTTGAAGCACTGTTCTTGTTTTTCTCGGCTCTGACGCAGATTCTTCTCCACATATTCTTGGATCTGTCGGTACTGCGTTTGCCGCCGGGTATCCCAGTCCGCAGTCAAAGGGAGGGCCTCTGGAGCTTCCAGGTCCATTTCCAGGTCCACCGACAGCCGGCCCGGTCGGGCTCTCATCAGATACGCCGGTGTGCATTTGGTAGAACCACAGGGGATGTTATTGTACATGTCTACCAGGTCAGGCAGCTTCTCCGGCCACAGGTTTCGCTCTTCCAACGGTAGTATCTTGAGGAGATCCAGAACCAGGTGGTTCATCTTCTCACACATCCCATTAGTCTGGGCATGGAAAGGGCGTGGTCCTGATCTTCTTGCAACCGTATAATTGGCAAAACTCTTGAAACACCTCTGCTTCGAAGGCCGAACCCTGGTCCGTAAGCAACCTTTCTGGGTATCCGTGCGGTCGACAAAAGTAGGCCTGGAATGTTCTAGCTGCAGTACGGCCGGTCAGATCTTTGATCGGAACAACCACCATGAATCTTGAGTAGTGGTCCACGATGGTCAAGGCATAGGTGTACCCACTTCGGCTAGGTGTGAGCTTAATGTGGTCCAGAGCGACCAACTCCAGCGGTTGATGGGTAATGATTGGTCGTAGAGGGGCCTTCTGGCTGGCTTCGTCCCTTCTTCTCAGTGTACAGGGACCAGACTCTTGGCACCAGGCCTCTACAGACTACCGCATCCCACTGCAATAGAACCGCTCTCTCAACACCATCTCCAGCTTCTTCCAAACAAAGTGCCCGGCACCGTCATGGTAAGCTTGTAGAACTTTGGGCACGTTAGCCTGAGGAAGCACCAGTTGGCGAACCTTCTCATGAGTCTTTGGGTTGATCAGTTCCCGATACAGCTTCCCTTGATGTATGCACAGCCGGGCCCTTTCCTTCCATAGCCACTGGGCTTCTGGGAGAGCAGCGGGGTCCATTCTGGAAGAACCCCGTTCAATCATGGTCTTGACCAACTGGACAGCAGGCGCCTGATCTTGAGCTTCTTGCCATCCCTGACTGGGTAACGGATCCAGGTTCACCTGTTGCTGACTGACACAGGGCTTTTCAGCCAGTGGCCGGTGAAACGCTGGTAACTTGATTTCTTCAAGGTCATCATCTTTTGCCCCTTCATCAAGTAGGTGTGGCATTCGGGATAACGCGTCCGCATTGGTGTTCTTGCGGCCGGCTCGGTATTTGATAGTAAAGTCGTAGTTAGACAGCTGAGCCACCCACCTTTGTTCTAGAGCGCCCAGCTTGGCCGTATCCAGGTGTGTCAATGGATTATTGTCTGTGTAGGCAGTGAATTTTGCCGCGGCAAGGTAATGCTTAAACCTTTCGGTGATTGCCCACGCCAAGGCCAAGAACTCAAGCTTGAAGGAGCTGTAATTCTCAGGGTTTCTTTCCGTGGGCCTGAGTTTCCTGCTGGCATAGGCTATCACTTTCTCCTTCCCGTCCTGGACCTGGGACAAGACTGCCCCTAGGCCCACATTGATGGCGTCGGTGTAGAGGACGAATGGGAGGCCGTAATCGGGGTATGCTAGAATTTCTTCCCCAGTCAAGGCCGACTTCAGCTGGTGAAAGGACTCCTCATGCTTCTCTTCCCACACAAATGGGGGTCCAGGGGCTCTGCCACCCTTGGTCTGTCCCACGAGGAGGTCTTGCATAGGTGCAGCCTTCTTTGTGTACTCCTTGATGAAGCGGTGGTAATAGCCCACCAGGCCCAGGAACTTCCTCACCTCTCTCACTGTGGTTGGACGCGGCCAGTCCTGTATAGCGGTGATCTTCTCGGGGTCTGGGGCGACACCCTCTGCACTCACCACGTGTCCCAGGTACTGCACTTTGGGCTTCAACAGGTGGCACTTGGAGGGCTTCAGCTTCATCCCGTATTTGGCAAGGGACGCGAATACTTCAGCCAGGTGCCCTAGGTGCGCCTCGTACATCTGGGAATACACGGTCACGTCATCCAGATATAGCAAGACGGTCTCAAAATTGAGGTGTCCGAGGCAGCACTCCATGAGTCGTTGGAAGGTCCCAGGGGCGTTGCACAGCCCAAACGGCATGCTGTTGAACTCGCAGAGCCCCATGGGGGTGGCAAATGCAGTCTTCTCACGATCTTCTGGTGCAACCGCCACCTGCCAGTACCCGCTGGTAAGGTCAAGGGTAGAGAAATAGTTAGCAGTTTTCAGCGCAGCCAGCGACTCTTCAATACGGGGAAGAGGATAGGCATCTTTATGCGTTATTTGATTGATCTTCCAGTAATCCACACACATTCTCATGGTGGCATCCTTCTTCTTCACCAGCACCAGTGGAGCTGCCCAGGGACTACAACTATCCCGGATGACCCCTGCCTCCTTCATGTTCCTCAACATGTTCTTAGCGCATTGATAGTGTGCTGGTGGGATTGGCCTATACCTCTCCTTGATGGGTGGATGTATGCCTGTGGGGATATGGTGTTGAACCCCTTTAATCCTCCCGAAGTCTAGCGGGTGCTTGCTGAAAACCTGCTCATACTCCTGTACTACCCTGTATACCCCCTCTTTCTGATGCGTAGGTGTCGCTTCAGTGCCTACATGTAGTTCCTGGCACCACTCCTCGAATTGTTCGAGGGGTGCGCCACTATTTGTGGGGGATGCAAAGGTAGGAGGGGTGGCTTCATGTACGGCATGGGGCTCTATGGTGAGCAGCTTGGCAATGGTGGCATAGCGGGGAAGCCTAACCTCTTCCTCCCCACAATTCAGCACTCTCACAGGCACTCTCCCTTTTTTGACGTCAATCACCCCTCTGGCCGCCATCACCGTGGGCCAGTGCTCTGAAGGCGTGGGCTCCACCATCGCCGGGTAATCGCGCCCCTTGGGGCCCACTGCTGCCCTGCACCAAATCATCATCTCGCTTCTTGGTGGCACCACCAAGGGGGTCACATCCATCACCCTTACTCCACCAATCTCTCCACCCGTCAAGTTCACTTGCTGCCGATATAGGAGGGCCCGGATCTCACACTGTACTGCCCTCTGTCGGCCTCCTCCTGCAGTGGCAGCCAACTGCTGCAACAAACTCTGCACCTCACCCATACAATGCTCCATCACATTAGTCCCTAAAATTACGTTTGGGTTATGGTCACTGGGTTCATTCAGCACCACAATCATCCCTTGGTGTTTTAGCTCCGTACGTCCCACGGTCAGGGCCACTTCTTTGTAGCCCACCTGGGTCATAGAGAGCCCATTGGCCGCAACAATGGTCAGGCTGTCATCAGAGGGGGCAAGTTCACCATTACCCCAATACTGCTGGTACAAGGAATATGGCATAGTGGTTACCTGTGATCCTGTGTCCAATAGGGCCATGGTCGGGACGCCGTCCACCACCAGGGGAATAATGGGGCGGGCTCCAACGTACCGGTCTCGCCAATCGGGGGGGCCATTGGGGTCTACTCCTGAAGATTGGCCCTTGGCCCCAGGGGTTACTCGTTTAACGGGCATCACCTGGAGTAGTGGCCAGGCTTGTTGCACCTGTAACAAATAGGAGGCCCATACCGCGAGTCATTGCTCCTTCTCCGCTGCATCCAGGGGATGTCCTCTGGGCTGTCAGCGAGCTGGATCTTCCCTGGGGGCTTGACTCTCATCGGAAGCTGGAGTCCATCATCCCGACGGGCGCTGCAGGGGCCGGTAGAGCCGGGAGAGGAGGTGCCACCGAGATGGGTGTGGTTTCAGCCGGCCATGGGGCCGCCTCAGGAGCATCTGGTGTTGGGGCTTGCAGGGCCTTGATGGCCCGTTCTTTCAATACCGCAAAGTCCAGATCGGGATGTTCCAGGGCCCACAGCCGTAGCTGCTTGAGGTCTTCCGTGGACCCCAGCCCTTGCAGGAATTGTTCTACTAGCATCTTATTGCTGTCCACAACGTTAATGGTGTCCACCCGCTTCAGCGTACGGAGGGCTGTTTGCTGGCGCAAGGCATAGTGTCTTATATTATCCGCAGGCCGCTGTTAACTGCACTGATAAAACTGCATCCGCAATTCCGCTTCCGTGCGGGTCTCAAAAGCGGTTTGGAGTTTCTCAAAAATAGTAGTCACTGAGGCCCGGTCCGCGTCGGTCCAGGTCTCCTTCTCCTGCTCAGCCGCGCCGGTTAGCTGCCCTAATACTACCGCCGCCCTTTGCCTGCCAGTCAAGGCATACAAATCGAGGACCGGGCTAATCTTTTTCCCGAACGCCTGCAAAGCATCAGGCTTCCCATCGTATTGCGGTAGCCAGGCAGCACCAGGTACATAGGGCAGGGAGATCGGCATTACCTGGGCGACCGCTGGGCCCGCGGCCTCCCCCGCTCTTGCGGCCGGAGCAAGGGCCACCCTATTTCCATTTTCGGGCGCCGCCGCGGCTGCGACCGCCGCTCCTCCGACCGCTCCGCCAGGCGCAAACATCTTTTTCCCGTCCCCCCTTGGTTCTTTCCAGCACTTCCTTCTTCTGGGGGCGGGGCTTCACTTTCGCGCCCTACCTGCTTGGGGAAGACGGCTCGAGCGGGAAATCTTCGCGCCCAAGATGGCGGAACTTCAAATTTTTCGGCCGGACGACGCCGGCGGGACTGCAAGGCGCACTTCTACCGGTAGGTAGATTGGCTCTAATCCTGTTCGTGACGCCAAGTTGTCGCGGGCGGAGGGTTCGCGCTCGCTACGCTCGGGTCCGGGGCTGCTGCTGCTCGGTGGCTCGAGCGGTGGGCCGGAAAAGGGGTGTTGGGTGGTTTTAGGGAGATAGTTCGTGACGCTACCCACGGATCGTGGTGATAGTGGACACCACCGCTGCTCGTGACAGGATTCCCGGTAACGATGGCGGGAGCAGCTATGTGTTAGTTTCCCCTCCGTGGGTAGGGGTTGGTGATCTCGGGGCCCGGTGGTGGCACGGGGACGCAGGGTAGCTGGGGTGCAGGGTTGCGGAGGCAGCGCGGCGCGGTGCCGGATGGCACTGTTGTACTCACTCAGGCACAGATTTACAGAGTCTCTGGTAAACCAAACGGCTGGATGGACGGGTCCCGCAGCCGGCTGCAGTGTCTTTGCTCTCCCTGGACAGGTTGATGGTGGCTGTCTTTCCCTGCACTGCTGTGTATGTATTGACTCTGATGGTTTCCCACTGGTAGTCCGCTCCCCGGCGTGTATGTACCGAAGGAGCCCCTTTTGCCCGCAGGCGCTGGCCCTTGGATCTCCAGCCTATGGCGGTGGCTTTTTATCCTCACTGTGTGGACTGTTGCCTTCTGTCGGGTCTTGGGTGTGAGGGAACCCCTGGGGTCCCGGTCACTATCGGATTTGACCTTTTCGGCGGCTCCTAGCCTGGTCGGGGTCTGATGGCCCTGCCTTTGTGCTTGGTACAGATCTGCTCCCCGGCTCGGTACTGGCGGGCCACCGCCCGTTCCCGGTCCTACGGTTCCGCTGACTTGCACCACCCACCTCCTGCAGACAGCCACCACCGTCTGCCGACCTTGCTGTACGTGCCTGGGCTCCTACCCAGACACCAACAGTTTCTCTCCTGTCACTTTCAACTCCAAATTGAACTAACTGCTTTTCCCTCTTCCAGGCCTGTGAACTCCTCGGTGGGCGGGGCCAACCGCCTGGCTCCGCCCCACCTGGTGTGGACATCAGACCCTGGAGGAGGCAACAAGGATTTTGTTTGACTGTTGTTGCCTAACCAGGGGAAAGGGTGTGTGTGATGTTATGTTTGTAACTACCTGGCTAGTCCTGGGCGTCACAGTTCCAGGTTCTTTTACTCACTGATTTAAAGCTGTACCCAGGTGCTGGTCATCGTGGGCTCTGGTCAATCCCAAACAAGTAAGGGGTCACCACTGGTGTTTGAGGAAAGAGAGAGAGAGAATGTCCTGTTTCTAGGATGTCCCCCTCAGCAGATTAGGTACCCTGGCAGAGTTCCTGCTCCAAGACCCGGGCCTATTACAGTCCAAGAATTCCAGTGGTGTCTTGTCAGGACAACGGTCCCGACTTGTCTGTCTAATGTGAGTGTGTTGTGCCTACTTCTACCCCCAGTGGAACCCGCCCCCCCCAGGTGGCTGGCTTCGGTGACTGGGGAAGTCCCATGTATCGTGATGGCCATCTCCCTGCCTACCCTGAGCCATCCCACCCTGTGTGAAGGCTCTTAAGCTGTATGTAAAGTGTGACTGTGGAACACCAGTGATTAACCCCCCCCCCACCATTACCTGAGATGGATACTGCACCTTAACTGAGGTGCAGTACCCTGTGGCTACCAGAGCCTCAGGGGCGCCACACGTGTCTCTGCATATCAGTGGTGTTACTTCTGTTGCAGCTGCGAACTCCCTGCTGAAGAAACCAAGAGTGCTTTTTCTTGAGTCTTTTCCCACCTGTTTGTCTTACCTACCTCGTGTTGTCTTATTGCAGTGGCGAGACGAGCATCTCGCTGGCCTTCACTAGTAAGGATGAATTCAGGGTCAGCGAAGATTTAGGCACGCGATGGCAAATGGGGGAAAAACCCATCTAGGGACATAAGGGAGTGCAGGGATCAGCCTCAGGTGAGTGTTAGGCGGTCACACCACTCTTCCTAGCGCCAGACCCTTTTGTTGTATAGCTAGCCTGGTGTTTCCTCTGTGTTGCGCCAATCGCCTGGAGCCCTCTTGAACTTGACGCAACATCCATCTGCAGTCACATCATGACACAACATTCTTTTTCAGGTCACACAGGGTTGGACTGTGGACTAACAAAACTTTTAATGTCTCATAGGTGTAAATCAGAATTTGTAGAGGGGCATTTTGTAGCAGTCACTTGCGCAGATCCCATGACGGTCATCAACCTGAATCCTATAGACTCAGGATGAACTGAAGACATTTTAGAAATTTAACTAGAAAGTAGATAAATCCTCAAAACTGATTCCACTATTTTTCATACAGGATGTCAGGACATTGGGTGGTCAAGATTGCCGAACTGGCTGCGTCTACAATGCAGGAAAGATATTTTTGCCATCTAATCAGTAAACAAATATAAGGTGTCACAGTTATATCCAGCTTAGACAACACATCACTGTCACATGGAGTTTTGCACACACTTAGCCAACAGTCATGGTGGCATTCTGATTGCAGATTCTGACACTCCACCCGATGGTTTCTTTGGTGTCTGAGATCAACACAGGCAGAGTCGGGCATCAACTCTGCTAGTCTGCTTGCTCCTTTAATCATATGTTGTGGGGAGATCAATTCCATCTGCTCCCCTCCTATTTATGTTGGTGGAATTTTTTTACTCATGCCAGCTATAGTTTATTCTATGTTGGTCTGTGAGTTGTGGTGTCCCAGACTTTCTGGTGAAAGTTGTGCTTAAGTTGTGCCTATTGCTTGGAGGGATTGTGGAGTGTACGCCTGTTGTTTTGTACTTCTTTCCTGTTCTTGTTTCTCCTCCTGAATTTCTTATTGTCTTTAGCTTTGTGTGTGTGCATGATGTGTGATAGACTTTTGGTTTCCCCTTGTCTGTCGCTATCTATGGTTTTCAACACACTTCTGTCCCATCCCTCCCCGGGGGAGGGGGATTCAGATCAGGACTGGTCAGGAACAGGGAAAGGAAGTAGACTCAGGCTTCTCTACCATCAAGAGTATCCCTGAAATTAGGGATAGCATAGGGTCCCCTAGCTTGAGGGCAGCTTAGGAGACCCGGTTCCCCGTTATCCCAAAGTCATCTTGACATCACATGTATAAATTGAGGGGCCTTTTCTAGCTACCTTTCCTTGTACCCTGTATTTAACATCTGCACAAGTTCGTCCCTTTGAGGTGGCAGATAGGTTTTGTATCTTCTGACCAAAAGCTACTGTATTTTTGATTTTATAAGATGCACTGGATTATAAGACACACCACAAATTTAGCGGAAAATTGGAAAAAATTCTTTAATGTTAAAATGGGGGTCCGTCTTGTAATCCTAGTATGTCTTATAATAGCTCACCAGGGGAGAGCAGTGGTAGGGGAGCAGCTCAGAAGGGTCACAGGCGGCATGGTCGGTGATGCTGCAGGCTCGGAGGAGGGGGTGTCGCAGCTCAGCATGGTCAGGGAATGGAGGGTAGGTGATGCTGCAGTCTCGGAGGAGGGGGTGTCGTGGCTCAGGAGGGTCAGGGTACGGAGGATCGGCGATGTTGCGGGCTTGGAGGAGGGGGTGTCGTGGCTCAGGAGGGTCAGTGAATGGAGGGTTGGTGATGCTGCAGTCTCGGAGGAGGGGGTGTCGTGGCTCAGGAGGGTCAGGGTATGGAGGGTCGGCGATGCTGCGGGCTCAGAGGAGGGAGTGTTGTAGCTCAGGAGGGTCAGTGATACTGTGGGTTTGGGGATATGGTGGTGGCGGCGAGTGGCATTGATCTGCCGGGATGCTGTGGGCTCCATTGAACTGTCAGTGTTTGACACGATGAACTTCAAGAAAATGGTCGCGGAGGTGGCGCATGACACCCCCACCCCAGTAAGGTACCATCAGTCAACCAAAGACCTGATTGCCTCCCTCAGAGTCAGACAGGCACACCAGGTGGGCGGAGTCAGGCGGAAAGACATGCCCGCCGAGGAGTCTGCTGGCCTGAGGCAGGGTACATAAGCAGATTAAGTTTGGAGAGAGGAGTGAGAGGAGTACAGTTCTGTGAGGGGCCTGGGTTGGAGCCTAGGACCCCTGATCAGTCAGGCAGGCAGACGGTAGTGGCCACCTGCAGGAGACCGGGAATATGACCGGCGGAACCGTAAGGGACCGGGACAGGGTAGTGGCCCGCCGGAACTGAACTGGGGAGCCAACTGGATACCGGAGCACCAGGCAGGGTACTCAGACCTCGAACTAGGCTATAAGCCACCACCATAGTCAAATAAACTGATTGCAGTCTGGACCTCAGGGGTTCATTCCCACCTAAGTCCCGATTGAAGGCAACAGCCCAACCCATCCGGATAAGTGCCACCGCCAAAGGCCAGAGATCCAAAGGGCCAGCGTCTGCGGGCAAACGGGCTCCCATGACACTTATACGCCGGGGAGTGGACTACCGGTGCCCAGGCACAGTTGTCAAGATACACACACAGGTGCAGGAGAAAGGCGGACATTGCCAACCGGCTGCGGGCCACCGTTCATCACTCCGTTTGGTTTACCAGTGACTCCAGTGTCTTGTATCAGAGTGAGTACACCAGTGCCATCAGGCACCGCACCGCGCTGTACTGCAATACTGCCCCTGCATCCTGGCCCTCGCCAACCGGGCCCCGGGACCAACATCCCCTACCCACGGAGAGGTCAACACCTAGCTGCGCCCCTACACCGCTCCCGGGAATCCCCATACCTTCACCGCAGCGGTGGTGTCCTCAATCACCACAACCCGTGGGTGGCGTCACGAACAATAATTCCAAAAACCCAAACACCCGCATCCACCGCGCATGGCGCCAACGAACCACCCCCCCTTGCAGAGCAATGTGACCCCTGGGTCCGTGAGAGGCTCGAGCCACCACCCGTAGAACGCAAGCACGGATCCGAGCGGCTCGGCGGCCGCAGCCGAGGCCGCGGGGCGGTACACATGGTACACATCGACTCTTCTGGCGTCTGCGAACAGGATAGAACCAGTCTAGTTACCAGTAGAAGTGCGCCTTGTAATCCCCGTCAGCGGCGTCCCGCTGAAAAATTTGAAGATCCACCATTTAGGGCGCGAAAGTTTCCCGCTAGAGTCGTCTTCCCCGAGCAGTGAAGGCGCAAAAGTGAAGCCCTGCCCCCAAAGAGAGAAGTGCTCTAGAAAGACCAAAGGGGGCGGGCGAAGATCTGGCCTCATGTGATCCCGGGGATAAGAAGCAGGGATGCCAGGACTCTGCATCCATCTTGTTCCTGAACCCTGAAGGTGCAGCGCCATGTCCACCCCGTCCGAGGGGCCCGAATTCCCGGAGCCTGCGCCCAGAACATCGGCGTGGCTGGAGGCCCAGACGATGCTGCTGTGCCGCCGCAACCAAGCTGAAATGTGCCGCCTAATGGATCGATGGACAGCCGAGGTGGAGGAGCTGGTCGTGGTCGCGCAGTTGTACGAGGTGGAGACCATTCTGGCGGAGCGGGTAGGTGACCCACGCCCATATGTCCCTGAGGGACCAGCCGCTGCGGCTGAAGGACCCGGTCTGCCCCCGGCCCCTGTGTGGTCTTTCCCGTTGCCCGCACCGGCCGCTAAAGCTCCCCCGCCCGGCCCGCTGGCATCTCCACCTGCAGCAGAGGCCGCGGTCCTGGCCCGAGAGGATCCAGTTGCCCCTGGGAGCGTTGGCCCGGAAGTGGGCATGGCAGCGCCCGTGGAGGATGAGGAAGCTACCGACCCGGAGGTGCCGGCGGAGATCCCCCATGTTACAGCTGGCGGTGACCCGCCTGCCACAGAAGGGGCGTTGGCCCCGGTTAAGATGGAGATGAAACCCGCTTGTTGTGAGACCCGCGAGTCTTGGGTGCCCGTGCGGGCCATGAGCGTAAGGAGGGCGTACATGGGTGCTCAGCTGCACGTCCGTAACTAACCGCCACACTCTCACTATGAAGAGTAAGGCAGCGGATTCCCGTTGTCAAAAAGGATAGTCCCCGTTGGGACCAACAGTTGTTTTGTGGTAGCCCGTTGGTTACTGAAGTGCCCGTCCCTGTTGGGACTGATGTTGTCCCCGTTTCATACCCCTTAACCCCTTCATGAGTAATCATGAACAAGGCCGAGAACTTGCAGCCCACCCAATAACTTTTGGGCTTGTAAATATTGCCCCAATTGCCCTTCCCGCAACTGCCAGTCTCCGGAGAGGCCAGTTGGAGGAGGGACCCGCAGCAGAGCAGGCTGGGGTCCGGTCATCATCATAACCGGTGACCATCCTCCGGGTCAGGGGTCCCCTTGGACGTGGGGCCTCTGAGTGACTGCCGGGTGCGAAGCACCGTACCCGTTCCCACTTGGGTAGCCTGGCCAGGTTCCTGTTCCGGACTGGGGAAAAGGGGTGCTGCCCGTTTCTTAGGGGCAGCATCAAGGTGCAGGTTGCTTGGGTGGGAAAGCGGAAGGACATGGACCCGTTCCCCTGTTATTAATAAAAATGTTTCTGTTAGTAACCGTTTAAGTAATATGCCTCCCGTGAGGAAAGATTTGACAAAGAAATGCATACTGTTTATTGTTTGTTTACTTTTACAGAAAAATAAAACCAGTGATGGATGGGCAGCCCGCGGACGGTCTGCATTAAACCAAGGGGGAATGTGACGCCCTGGACACCCCAGGGGTCACAGGTCACTACACACACCACATACACCCCCACCCCAGTAAGGTACGTCAACCAAAGACCTGATTGCCTCCCTCAGAGTCAGACAGGCACACCAGGTGGGCAGAGTCAGGCAGAAAGACATGCCTCCCCTAGGAGTCTGCTGGCCTGAGGCAGGGTACACAAGAAGCAGATTAAGTTTGGAGAGAGGAGTGAGAGGAGTACAGTTCTGTGAGGGGCCTGGGTTGGAGCGTAGGACCCCTGATCAGTCAGGCAGGCAGACGGTAGTGGCCGCCTGCAGGAGACCGGGAATACGACCGGCGGAACCGTAAGGGACCGGGACAGGGTAGTGGCCCGCCGGAACCGAACTGGGGAGCCAACTGGATACCGGAGCACCAGGCAGGGTACTCAGACCTCGAACTAAGCTATAAGCCACCACCATAGTCAAATCAACTGATTGCAGTCTGGACCTCAGGGGTTCATTCCCACCTAAGTCCCAATTGAAGGCAACAGCCCAACCCATCCAGATAAGTGCCACCGCCAAAGGCCAGAGATCCAAAGGGCCAGCGTCTGCGGGCAAACGGGCTCCCACGACACTTATACGCCGGGGAGCGGACTACCGGTGCCCAGGCACAGTAGTCAAGATACACACACAGGTGCAGGACAAAGGCGGACATTGCCAACCCGACTGGAGAAGCTGCAGCCGGCTGCGGGCCCCGGTTCATCACTCCGTTTGGTTTACCAGTGACTCCAGTGTCTTGTATCAGAGTGAGTACACCAGTGCCATCAGGCACTGCACCGCGCTGCACCGCAATACTGCCCCTGCATCCCAGCCCTCGCCAACCGGGCCCCGGGACCAACATCCCCTACCCATGGAGGAGTCAACACCTAGCTGCCCCTCTACACTGCTCCCGGGAGTCCCCGTACCTTCACCGCAGTGGTGGTGTCCACAATCACCACAACCCGTGGGTGGCGTCACGAACAATAATTCCAAAAACCCAAACACCCACATCCACCGCGCATAGCACCAACCAACCACCCCCCCTTGCAGAGCGACGTGACCCCCGGGTCCGTGAGAGGCTCGAGCCACCACCTGTAGAACGCGAGCATGAATCTGAGCGGCTCGGCAGCTGCAGCCGAGGCCGCGGGGCGGTACACATGCGCAGATCAACCTCCACAGCCATTTTCTTGAAGTCCATCGCGTCAAGCGATGTTCAATGGAACCTGGGCCCATAGTTATTGTCGACCCTGTCTTGTCACTCTCCTGAGGTGCTCCACTGTATTGACACTCCCACCTCCTCCGAGCCTTCAGTATCGTCAACTCTGCCTCCTATGATCCTGCTCCAACTCTGTCGCCCCGGTAAGGCATATCCGGATTAAGACACACCCCCATTTTCCCCCACTTTTGGGGGAAAAAAGTGCCTCTTATAATCGATATATGTCTATAGGCTTAAGGGTACTTTACACGCTGCGATATCGCTATCGAGCGTACCCGCCCCCGTCGGTTGTGCGTCACGGGCAAATTGCTGCCCGTGTCGCACAATGTCGCTAACACCCGTCACACATACTTACCTGCCTAGCGACGTCGCTGTTGCCGGCGAACCGCCTCCTTTCTAAGGGGGCAGTTCATTCGGTGTCACAGCGACGTCACTATGCGGCCGTCCAATGGAAGCGGAGGGGCGGAGATGAGCGGAACTAACATTCCGCCCACCTCCTTCCTTCCTCATTATCGGCGGCCGCAGGTGCGATGTTGTTCCTCATTCCTGCGGTGTCACACATAGCGATGTGTGCTGCCGCAGGAACGACAAACAACATCGCTACTGACCAGACAACGATTTTTGGTAAGTGAACGACGTCTCACATACCAACGATTTTTATCTCTTTTGCGATTGTTTAAGGTCGCTCATAGGTCTTACATGCTGCGATGTCGCTAACAACGCCGGATGTGCGTCACAAACACCGTGACCCCGACGATATATCGTTAGCGATGTCGCAGCGTGTAAATGGCCCTTTAGGGTAATACAAACTTTTCTTAATTATATGTGATTCCAAGCATGTGACAATATTTTGATTTTATTGGACTTTTTGGCCTTGCATATTTCCCTCTTATAAGGGTTAAGAGAGAAGCTAATGGTTTGGCTGCAGACGGGAGCCAGGAAACGCATTGGCTCTTGATTTTGGATATTTGCAGTGAGAAGTAAATCAGCGCGGCCTGCGCTCCTGCTCAATTACAGAATGTAAACACTTGATATTTTCGTGTTGGTGAAATGTGTCGCTACCGAGGAATTCCTTCCAAAGTTTATTTCAAAGTAGCAATGTTTAGTGATGAGGAGATAAAGCAGACAAAGAAAAAGAGTCATGGAGACGAGACCAACATAAATCTGGAGTCACGCACCAATCCAAATAAACACGGCGGCCTGAGCTATACAGAACCCCATATATAATATTTTATGCTGTGGAATTGCTGCTCATTATTTTTTTTTTTTTTTTTTTTTTTTTTATTCATTTATATAGCGCTATTAATTCCACAGCGCTTTACATACATTTGCAACACTGTCCCCATTGGGGCTCACAATCTAGAGTCCCTATCTGTATGTCTTTGGAGTGTGGGAGGAAACCGGAGTACCCGGAGGAAACCCACGCAAACACGGGGAGAACATACAAACTCCTTGCAGATGGTGTCCTTGGTGGGATTTGAACCCAGGACCCCAGCGCTGCAAGGCTGCAGTGCTAACCACTGAGCCACCGTGCCACTGATACTGAGCCAGCAATATCCACCACTGAGAAAAAAAATCACGTGCACGAGCCGTGTGTTCAGTTGAATAAAATCTTTACATAAGCATCACATCTAGCGCCATATGCTGGCACTGTGCGCTACATCGTACTAGCAAAGTGGACAATCCCCTTAACCCGATGCTTTGGTCATTTTTAGTTCCTGCACTTTATGATGAAGGGTTGATCACCACCGGCTGCTGTGGTGAGCCAGTGGTGATTCCAGCACATGTCTGCTAATTTGTACAGCAGACATGTGTGCCTCGTAGGCGCAGGTGGATCCATGATCCACCTGAGCTTGTTAACCTCCTTAAATCGTGCTGTCAAAATGTGACAGTGCTAATCTAAAGCCCTGCAGCAGGGAACACGCCTCTCCCCGCCGCCATCGGAAACCCCATAACTCGAGCACAGTGAGCCAATGGTTGTCATGGTAGCACAAGGTCATGTGATGACTCCTGTCACTATCATCATGTAGTTTCTGTTACAGCCGGCAAAGCAGCGGCTCACACAGAAACACTGCATTTCTCCTGATCAGAGTGATGTTGCTCTGATCAGGAGACATGAATCAGCAATCAGACTGCTGATCCTTATAACCCTCTATAGGGGCTAATAAAATTAAAAAAAAGTCAAATTAAAAAGTTTAAAATAAATAAATAAATAAATAAAAGACCCTAAAAGTTTAAATCACCTCCCATTCGCCCCTTTGAAAATTAAAGGGTTAAAAAATAAAAAATAAACACATTTGGTATCGCCACTTTTAGAAATGCCAGATCTATCAAAATATAAAATCAGTTAATTAGATTGGTAAACGGTGTAGCGGTAAAATAATTCCAAATGGCAAAAATAAGGTTTTTTTGGGCATCGCAAATTTTGCGCAAAATGCAATAACAGGCGATCAAAACGTAGTGTCTGTGCAAAAATGGTACCGTTAAAAATGTCAGCTCGAGACACAAAAAATAAGTCATCACTGACCCATAGATTTAAAAAAATGAGAACGCTATGGGTCGCAGAAAATTACGCAAATAGTGCGCCACTTTTTTTGGACAAACATCTCAATTTTTTTTAACCCCTTAGAAAAAAGAAAACCTATACATAGTTTGGTGTCTACGAACTCGCACCGACCTGCAGCATCGCACCGACACATCAGTTTTACTATATAGTGAACACGGTGAAAAAAATATCCATAAAACAATCATGCAATCACTCTTTTTTTTGCAATTTTTCCACACTTGGAAATTTTTTTGCCATTTCTAATACACTATATGGTAAAACTCATGGTTTCATTTAAAAGCACAACTCGTCCTGTAAAAAAAACCAAGTCCTCATATGGCACAAGATTGACGGAAAAATAAAAAAGTTACGGCTCTTGGAAGAAGGGGAGCAAATAAAAAAAAACGAAAAATGTTTACAGAATTTGCTGCACTTCTATCCAGCCAAAAGGATCCTCGGAGTAGTTTGCTACAATGACACCCATACCATACATGAAAATAAAAATCAGTTTTTACTCTTGTTTTCTCCCCCCAAAATAACATTTTATCAACAGGCATGAATAAACCACATCACATGATTTTAGGCTTAAAATAACTTTGCAGAGTTTACTTTCCTTTTGGCCTCTGCACTGAATCAGAAATGACTTCTGAGAGCATCAGACAATGGCAGGACATTAACGCCAGACACATAAGGGAAAGTATGTATGTATAAACTGAGAATTAACCCAACACTATTTAATCCATTCATTCCATGTGTTGCAGTTGACTCTGTTAAAATTGTATCCTCATGTTATTAAATTGCTTTAATTATTTAGACATGAAAAGAAACAAGTATGCAATTGACTTGCTTTTCATCTGCTTTTATTCTCCTGCTGAGTGAACTTTTATCTTACATAGTGTACAGCTTGTTTACATGGATGTTAGCCCAGAGTCTGGCCCAGTTTGTGCAGTAGTTACATTTCAGAAGTAAAGTTAATTCCTAATAAGCCACTCAGCTCTCTCGAGCCCACTGATTTCTAAATAGCAGTTATCTGTTTACCTCCCTCCCCATGCCCCTCAGCTCCTAACAAGCAATTTACAAATCTGTCAAAATCACAAGCCTATCATTAACAGCTCCAGAGCAGTTCTCTAAATGACGGCTCTCACTTCAGAACAAACCACTGATAGCTGATTGTTTTACAGTAGAACTTTAACGCTCAGCAAAAGTTCTGCAAATGTTACAGCTGTGTTACTGATGTGAGATGTGTCACGGTCTTCTCCCTATTTTTGGAGACTAGTGACAGCTTTAGTACTGGAGTCTCTCATCTTCATATTGCTCTCTACAATTAAAATGTTGTTTCTTTTCTCTTGGTACTGAAACGGTTAATGTCAGTTTTGCTGCTAGCAGCTTTTCTAGCAGTTCCTGAGTGTTTCAGCTGCAGCTTCATGTTTAAGTAAAGGTGTTTCCCAGCAATCCTTGCTGAAGATACAAACTCATTGCTCTCCGGCCGCCTTGGAGGAAGGTTCTGCTGTGGAGTTTTCCTGTACTCAGGCTTTATCCTTTTTTATTGCTATTCCCCCTTGTTTGTCTTACCTTACCTGGTGACTTGTTAGTACAGTGGTGGGTCTAGTAAACCTCATCTGCCCCTCACTAGCCAGGGCATCTATAGGGTCTTCTTACGGTCTCAGGTTCCTGCTCGACGACAGTTGCGGAGACTGTATAGGGGATTGCATACTGGCGAGGAGAGAAGGGACAGCTGCAGGTGAGGATAGGAGGTGTTCAACCTGCACCTCTCACTAGCTCCAGAGCCCCCTCTGTTATTGTGTCCCCTTTGTTGTGTTTTTTGTTGTGCTTCAGACGCACGTAGGTCTGAATGCCCCCGCCAGGCTTGTCATACCTGGCAAGCGTGACAGGATGTCACTCAAGGTGAAGTGTCCAACCCCCAGAAGCCAGGAAATAAGGAGACTGCAAAGCTGTGAGCTGCTCAAGAGACAGCTTGAGAATACCCCTTTTAAGACACTATGAAGTATCATATATTATGCCATTACAGTGATTGTGTGATTTTGCCATTTTTAAATCTACATTGAATATGCACAAATATACACATATATAATTAAATCCTGACTAGTTGTAGATATTGATGGAGATAGTGATTTGAATCCATATTGGTCTTCGTGATAATATTGTTTCTGTTCTAAAACATGATGGTGCAACATATTAACCCATTACAGTGATTGTGGGATTTCAGCAATGATACCATCTACATCAGTGTACACATATATACTATTATTATTATTATTTATTATTATAGCGCCATATATTCCATGGCGCTTTACAAGTGAGAGAGGGTATACGTACAACAATCATTAACAGTACAAGACAGACTGGTATAGGAGGAGAGAGGACCCTGCCCGCGAGGGCTCACAGTCTACAGGAGGAGAGAGGACCCTGCCCGCGAGGGCTCACAGTCTACAGGAGGAGAGAGGACCCTGCCCGCGAGGGCTCACAGTCTACAGGGAATGGGTGAGGGTACAATAGGTGAGGACAGAGCTGGTTGCGCAGTGGTCTACTGGACTGAGGGCTATTGTAGGTTGTAGGCTTGTTGGAAGAGGTGGGTCTTGAGGTTCCTCTTGAAGCTTTCCACGGTAGGGGAGAGTCTGATGTGCTGAGGTAGAGCGTTCCAGAGTATGGGGGATGCACGGGCGAAATCTTGTACGCGATTGTGAGAAGAGGAGATAAGAGAGGAGCAGAGAAGGAGATCTTGTGAGGATCTGAGGTTGCGTGCAGGTAGGTACCGGGAGACTAGGTCACAGATGTAGGGAGGAGACAGGTTGTGCATGGCTTTGTATGTCATGGTTAATGTTTTGAACTGGAGTCGTTGGGCGATGGGAAGCCAGTGAAGGGATTGGCAGAGATATATACAAACATAACTGCCATTATTCAATCCAGACGTGATGTAGATATTGATGCAGATAGTGATTTCAACTCATACTGGCCTCTATATCAATACTAATTGTGCTAAGGTATGATTGAGTCACATTTATCATCGTCAGCAGTTTATACATATGTATAAAGACATCACAGCCACTATTCTATCCAGACAGGATGTAGACATTGATGCAGATAGTCCGGGCCTCCATGACAAACTGCACCTGACATAAAACTAAACGAGGCATTTTTGAAATTTTAAACAATATTTTAGCCTAGAAATAAAATATTATCCCCCTAATAGAAACAGACTAGTTTGATACTTTAAAGGTTATGTCCCATAAACAACATTTATCACCCATGTATAAATTATGCGATGGAAGCATGATCGCTAATGGTCCAACCAGTGGGGTTACATCTGATCATGAAAATAGAGTCCCAAAGTTCCTTGTGTGAATGGAGCAATAGTGAGCAGGTGCTACCACCACTTCTACAGACAGTGAATTGAACCGTTGGTGCTCTATTCACACAGGAGCATTTCACTCCATTCGCCTTTTCCAGTATCTTTGGACGTCATAGCTTCCAGGGTCTTCTCATCTCATTGGCGTATGCTGATTAGGTTGTATTTTCCTCGTAGATTAAGTTTGTTGAAGATCCTAGCACCTCTGAGACAATCAAACAATTTAGGAATTAGGGGCAATGAATATTTGTTTTTCATCATGATCTGGTTGGGTCCTGTATAGTCTATAGAAGGCCAGAGAGTTACATCTTCTTTCTCAACAAAGAAATAACCAGCTCCTGCAGGTGAAGAAGACTTCTGGATGAATCCCCTTGCAAGATTCTCCTTGATGTAATCGGACATGGCTTGGGTCTCAACTTGAGACAAGGGGTAGGTTAGACCTCGAGGGGGTGAAGATCCCAGAAGCAGGTCAATGGGACAATTGTACGGCCTAGGTACTGGTAATGTCTCAACTTCTTTCTCACTGCATACATCAACGGTTGACCAGTAAGTGAATAGCAGACCTGGCAAACTATACGGAATCACCAATGACCGAATCGGTCATATAGGAGCAAGACACCAGGACTATCTCCAACAATGCACCACACCAGATCTTTAGTCTTCGACAGGCTCATGAATACATACATGGCTATGGAAGGCCCAGAAAATATAGAAAATAATATTGAGACGAAGGTGCTGGAATTTTTTTCTCATGGCTATGGAAGACCCAGGAGAAGTAGATGAGACAGGTTAGGAAGCACATAAATGGAGATCTTGCAGAATTCCTCCCAAAAGTTCCACCTGCTCAGTAACAAAATGAATGACTTTGAATAGGACCCTTCCATCGACTGATGACACCATCAAAAAACTTTGGAGGCATCAGACAGGAATCTGATTCCAATCTACTATAGCTTGTAGTATGGAATTCCTTATCAATCCAGAATCCAGGTAGGCTATCTCAGTAAATTGGGTAACTCCACAAGACACAAAGACAGAGTCAATGGTGGAGAGGAATTATTCTCTCCAAAGGATTCCTCTCCAACAAACTTTAGGCTTGGAAGTTTCCCAAGGTTTGGGAGTCTCTTATCCGCTTCTCAGGAGAGAAGAGGATAAGATGTTCCTTGCCACAGCATTGGCTTAGGAGGAACAGCAGATGCAGAAGACTGGTAATTGAGTGGTCTCTGGAAGGATGGAGCCAAACACAAGGATCCCTTCTGACGTGTCACCTCTGGAGAATTCCTGGAATCTGAAGTCAATCCGGATAGCCAGAGAAATTAGGTTGTCAAAGGTAGCGGGAATGTCTCAGCCAGCCAGTTTATCCTTAATCCTTCCAGACATACCCTCCTAGAAGGCTATTACCAACTCTTTGTTGTTCCATCCAACTTCGGAAGACAGGGTGCGGAACTGGACTGCATAGTGACCTACAGCTAGGCTACCCTGTTGCAGCCTAAGAAGGGAGGATGCTGCAGAGGTCATAAAATCCGGCTCATCAAAGACCTTGCAAAACTCTCCCAGGAAGGCCTGCAGATCTGAGATTACAGGATCTCCTCTTTCCCATGAGGGGTTGAGCCTTGCAAAGGCCTCTTCACCCAGGTGAGATATTAAGAATGCATCTTTAGCCCGGTGAGAAGGAAATTAGTGAGCCAGCAGTTCAAAATGCAGAGCACACTGATTAATAAATCTGCAGCATTGTTTGGGATCATCGTTGAACCTCGGTGGACCAGACTGACGCTTGGTTAGGCTTGGTTGCCGGTAACACTAGGAACCACTCCAGGGTATTCACCGAACTGCAGCAACTGACTCTAGGGGTCAGACATGGAGTATCAAGCGGGACAGGATAGGATCAAGATCAGGAGCAGGGTGGATACTGGTACTGGTTCAGAAGGGAAGGCTGATTCAGTCAGGACAGGTTCATGATTTGGTTCAGCAGCAGACAAGATTACTGGTACTGATGGGAAAGGTTCATGTAAGAATTTGGGTACAGACAGGACCAGGTAACCAGGTGTCAGTGTTCCGGGATTTCCATTTTGCTTCTGAAGGATTTTGCCCTTTGTTGACATGGAGTTTTCTGTTCTGTTTCCCTACTTCTTGTTCATCTGTTTAAAAGCCCGCCCCTAAGCTTAGTCTAGTTGCTTGAGTATACTGCTTCCTGTCTACTCCTGCTCCGCTGTTCTCGTTTCCTGGTTGTTATTTTGGATCCTGGTGAATCACCCGACACCGACTCTGGACTCCACCTGGTCTCATCGAGCTGTGCCCTAGCTGGTCCCGGACTCCGTCTGCCGTATCTGGTCGGCGCTTGTGCCCAGTCCCTTCTGGTCCATATCCACCCTAGGACCCGCGTTCCACATCCTGCACGAACATTTTTGTACAATAACCTGTTGCCCTTTCGTGTCCCGGCTGCAGCGCATCTAGGCCTTCTGGGGTGATCGCCAGACAGCCCCTGTATAGGGGTATGCTCCTGGAGGCCTCCCTGGGGGAGTCCGGTGCGCGGTCCCAGGAATTCCCCCTTGCTCTGAACCTGGCAGGTACATACTGTGTATGTTCTTTTCTGTGTACATATTGTTGGTTGCATATTATAAAACTTCTTTGCACCAAGAACCCATCTCTGGTTGTCTTTGCCCTAACACGATCGAAATCCTCAGTTCATACAATAGTATTACACCAAGACAGGTTCTGGTGCACAGGTTCACAGAGACCTGACAACAAAATAAGATCAAGACACACTAGATGCTGAAGTTGCTCAGGCACCTTCCTATAGGGATTGGTGCCTTAAATATCTAGTGCCTCCCAGCAATAGGGCTGGGGACACTTCCAGAGTGTGCATGAGCGCCTTTAAGAAGCGGTGAGCATGCATAACCTAAGTGCGTTGTTGTGAGACCTGCATGATGGGCGCAGGCCCTATGAGCTGGAAGCGATGGCGGCTATTGGACTAGGAGACACAGCTGGGCAGTCGGAGCGGTGAGTGCACCAGCATCCCTGCCATGTGGAGGAAGCGGGACAGTGCAGGGATGCTGGCATTACATAAAGTAAGAGTTCTGAGTGGGGGGTCGATGTATCTTAACATCGAATTGGGACAAACATGATCTCAAAGATGTTGTCTACAATTAGAAGAACAAAGCTTTCCTCCATAAACAGTGCCATACTTGTCCATAGGTTGTGCGTCGTGATGGGTCAGCTCTGATCCAATATCCTAAACAACCTGTGCTCAGCATGTGGAGCTGATTTTGGAAGAAAGCAGACATGTTTTTTTAACCTTAAAGCTAGTTCTTATTTGTTGGTTTTCAACTTCACCAATATGTAGTTTCAATTGGTGGCTTCACATGCATTATCATGATGACGTCTCCACCTCCTGACTCCCATTCATGTGTATAAAGTTAAAGTTAGAGTTTAACTATCCCAAGGTTGTTCCAAGTCGACTCAATGTTTTCTAGAGCGGAGATGTGACTGAGGTCAGATCTCAGAGGCCAGAATCTTCTCATAGTCCTGGCCAGGCACAACGACGCTCAGAGAGTAAGGCCAACCAAGTGTGAAAATTTGTGTCGAATGCTGAAGAACCTTCCCGAACATCTTGAATACCTCCTGACAGTTCCTTCAGGATATTCTATTACACACATGGCTATTTTTAAGTATCATTACATTGCATGAACTCTACTGGATGCTTCTAGAGATCCCTCGTATGTGTCCGCTGCTTATACTGCCACAGCTACACAATCCTTTTATTGAAGTTTCCAATGAAACAGCTGCTGCAATAAACTTTTTTGTTTTGTATTATTTAATTAAAATTTCATAGTCGGACCCGAGGCACAGAAGGCCGTGGCACGTTGTCACAGCTGTTGTCACTTGACGTGACCGAGCAACTGGTCTCCAGAAATAGCCGGCAGAGAAGAAAAGGTTTCATGGAGCTTTTGTATAAATGGAATATTGTATTATATCATTATGGGCGCAGGACACTTGCCAGGGGTTGGATTATAGGAAATATTATTCAGGCGCTTTGGAAGATATGTCAGCCAGGCGAAGGGTGAGGGCTGGTGAGACAGAGCACTGAGAGGGTCTCCAGCCACTTCTGAGCCTTGGGATGGGGAGGGGTGATGTTCCTTTTATAGGACTGTTCTCCGGGAATGTGAACGTGCTGAAATAACAGACGTGACTGAGGATTGGGGCAGTCATTAGCACAGCCGGACTGACTTCACTTCACTCTTCAGCTCTGGGTTATGACACTTGCAGAGATGGAGAATGTAGAAGTGTTCAACTCCGAAGGTAAAGGACGGGGTCTAAAATCCATCAGGGACTTATGGTCTGGAGATGTCATCTTTGCAGAGCCGGCTTATGCTGCCGTAGTGTTTGACAAGTAAGTCATCGTGGAGGTTTTCTTGCAATGGGTTTAGAGATACAGATAAGGATCTCATCAACGCAACTCGTTATAGTGTCTAAAGTGATATTTTACTACATTTTTCAATTTTATGTATTGTAACTTTTTGCTTTTTTTAACAGCATACAATTATTTTATCCATTCTTTTAGATTGTAGAGCCATTTCCTATGTGGAAATACAACATACTCATTAATATCTTGGTTAGCTGAAAGATCCAAGTTGAAAAACTTCATTTTTGGCAAAAAAAAAATAGCCTTGACGTTACAACAACAAACAGTCATTTTGGTGTAATTTATACATAGTACTGCTAATTTGATAAGCAGACAATCAATCCATTACTATGTTTTTGGCCCGAGTAGGAAAATGGAAAAATCTTATTGGATCTAGAGAAAGCTTGGTTCTACAAGATCTGAGCTGGATTTATAGAAAACAACCAGACTTGTAGTAAATCTAGGATCTTGAAAGAGAATAATGAATTAATTAGGTTTGAAAATCATGAGCTTAAATAGAAAAGTGAATGAGTTAATGCTACATTTCTTAGGGCTATCACCATTGAAGATGGGAACCTAACGCAGTTGACCAGCCTTGTGCTGGATGCATTAGCTCACCAAATTTAGCCGGATTTGCCAATGTTCTGCTTATGTTAATCTGCTGCCTGTGGCCATCTTTAGGCTCGAATTTTCAAAGAGGCTAATTTTAGGATAAGAAAACCCATGCAAACAAATTAGTGAGGATGTCCTTACAAAATTGAAGATGGGAACCCAACGTAGTTGACCAGTTTGCCATCCCGTAGAACGAGCCTTATGCTGGATGGACTAGCTCACCAAATTTAGCCGGATTTCCCAATGTTCTGCTTATGTTAATCTGCTGCCTGTGGCCAGCTTTAGGCTCCAATTTTCAAAGAGGCTAATTTTTGCATGAGAGAACCCATGCAAACCAATTAGTAAGGCTGTCCTTACGGGCAAAATTGAAGATGGTAACCCAACGTAGTCGACCAGTTTGCCATCCTGTATAACAAGCCTTATGCTGGATGGACTAGCTCACCAAATTTAGTCAGATCTCCCAGTATTCTGCTTATGTTAATCTGCTCCAGTTTTCAAAGAGGCTAATTTTAGGATGAGAAAACCCATGCAAACAAAGAGAAAAGGAACTAATGTGAGTAAGAGGTGAGTTAGAATATGCCCAATGGGCCCAACAATACAATGCAACAGAAAATGGCATTGTGCCACCATAACAAGCTGTCTCAGCAAAGTAGAGGTGCCAGTTTAAAGGGATTGTCCTATCAGGACAGCCCCTTTTTCTATCATGGCTGATGAGTTGATCACCAGAAGTTTACTAGGGAAGATCGAATACTTCGATTATTCGGCTTCGCGAATATTTTCCGAATACCTTGCCGCTATTCGACTATTCGATGCGCAATGTAAGTCTATGGGAAGCCCGAATAGTTCCGAATAGTTGTTATTGGGGTTTCCCATAGACTTACATTGCGCATCGAAACTTCGCGAATAATCGAATAGCGGCGAGGTATTCGGAAAATATTCGTGAAGCCGAATAATTGAAGTATTCGATCATCCCTAAAGTTGACATTTCAGGAGTTTACATTCATATTGCCTAGTCCTTCGAAACTAGTCACCCTCTTCTCATTGTGTCCTATTCAACCTAATGACAGAGTGCAAAGGTCTCAGTTGAGATAATCCCTTTAAATATTTGTGATGACGATTCCATTGTACTATTTGCAGTTCTTTGAATGGTTTATTTTTGTCCAAAGAGCTGTGTATGACCTACCATAGCAAATGCATAGCTTATTGTGGAATCTATAAAGGCGCCTATGGTCTTAAAGTGGATCTATCACCAGATTTCATAATACAAACTTCATATATAATACATACTTCCCTTAAACCTGATGAGGATGGTGTACTTACTATGAAAATCCATGTTGGAATGGTGCTGTGGAATTCTAGAATTAATACTCACTAATTTCCCAAAGGTAAATAGTTACCACCCTTCCCACTTAAACTAGCTAAAACCTATATTATCTTACACCAACAAAAATGAGAATTGAAACTGCCTGGTATTGGTAACTATAATATTTAGATATTATTTATTTTGTGGTAATCAAATGATCATTTGTTATGGCTGGCCTGCAGTTCTTATCATATTTCATAAATAATTAGGAAGCACCAGTCTAAAAATACTAATATTACCCCTTTGTGACGTTTTTCACTATAATACAGCTTTATCAGGGGGTTAGAGGCCTATGACTCCCTTGATGAAGCCGTGTCACAGCGAAACATGTCAAGGTTCTTGATCAAGCTGTTTCATGGCGAAACCTGTTGGGGGAAGGTAAATATTGTATTGTATATTGTATTAATCTTTAACTGAATTCATAACTATGAGGCTACATTATTCCACGCTCTTCCATCAGACACTGAATACAGGTTATATGTAATCTGTACTGACACAGATCATCAGACAGAGCACTGTGCTACTGAGTAGTCTTTTATGGTATACGTCCATTAATATCTACACAGTGTAATGTCGTCTTGTCATATGCCAGTATATTAGTTATCGCTCCTGTGACCTTGGGTGCTGTGCTATGAGGATGACATGGAAACTCTATACCTTGTACTAGACTTGGCTTCACTTTGTGTATATATCATTGTGTAAGTCAGATGGCTTCACTGGATGTCTCCGCAGTTGTTCTTCCTAAAAAAATGAATCAAGCAGAGTGCAAAGTAAAAAAAAAACTTTACACACTTCCATATTGCATAGTTGGCGGGGTGGTTTAATTGCAGGAATATCAAGTTATTGTCAGACCATGCTTAGCACACACATTGTTGGCATACTGGCGCTTTGTCAGAGGACACGTAGGAACATTTATACAGTGATGGCAAGGTGTTTTTTTTTATTGAGCGGATTAATTAATTAATGACACCGGATTTAATAAAGAGTTTGGAGGAGGGAAGATGTTTTAAAAAAAAATAAATACAAATTTTTAAGTTTTGGTCTTGGCGCCGCCCCCTGGAAGGTGCCGCCCCAGGCACTGGCCCTCCAGTGCCTAGTGGCAAATACGGCCCTGATGAGCGGTATTAACCATTATCCTCTATATACTAAATTGCTGAGACGCTGATTAATAGCCAAATTTCAGGAACTGGTCCCTGCTCTAACCCAGTCAAAAGACCCCACCTAGGGGGACTTTGATTGAAGCAGGAGTGAAGACTGAAAAAAGCAGCAGGGCCCATACTCAATTATTGTTCCATTCATACTCATCTTAGCTTCGGGTCTTGGTGTTTGGGGAAACCAGGGACTGGCGATCTGTGGGGTCCCCAGGAGCCAGAATCCAAAAGTTCTATCATTTATTACCAGGGCACAGGTGACTTATACTTTTCCCCCAGAATACTACTGTTTAATATCCATATTAATTAACAAAACCTATATGCAATCGAGTTCCATTATGATCCAAGTTCAGTTCTGTAGGATGGCCAGGTCTTTTCGCCCTTACTGGCAACATTAAGTGATCAGGTAGACTGTTGCTTTCTTCTTCACACTCTTGAGGTCACGGAGGGGGAGGAAGGTCATGTTATAGAGCAACAGGAAGCAACACTGACTGGAGTAAACCATGACGGAAGCCAATCATTGGACATTTGGGATCATGGCATACAACCGCTGAACACAAACAAGTGCATCTCAATAAATTAGAATATCATCAAGTTAATGTATTTCAGTAATTCAATACAAAAAGGAAACGCATATATTATATAGAGTCATTACACACAGAGGGATCTATTCCTATATATTATATAGAGTCATTACACACAGAGGGATCTATTCCTATATATTATATAGTCATTACACACAGAGGGATCTATTCCTTTATATTATATAGAGTCATTACACACAGAGGGATCTATTCCTATATATTATATAGAGTCATTACACACAGAGGGATCTATTTCTATATATTATTTAGAGTCATTAGACACAGAGGGATCTATTCCTATATATTATATAGTTATTACACACAGAGGGATCTATTCCTATATATTATATAGAGTCATTACACACAGAGGGATCTATTCCTATATATTATATAGAGTCATTACACACAGAGGGATCTATTCCTATATATTATATAGCGTCATTACACACAGAGGGATCTATTTCTATATATTATATAGAGTCATTACACACAGAGGCACTGAAAATAAAGATAGCGCATATGAGAAGCACCCGTGGGACAAAATTTGTTACAGCGTATTAAAAACTGCTCACCTGATGATGGCAAGTTTATCTTGCTGAAACGCGTTGTGATAACAAGAGCTTTATTTGTTTTAATCTAATTGTCACAAATAAAGCATAATTATTCACAAAGAAAACCTGAGATAATAGATCTATTAGCGCTCAAAGGACCGGTTTTATCTATCTACATTACACACAGAGGGACCTATTCATATATATTATATACAGTAGAGTCATTACACACAGAGGGATCTATTCCTATACATTATATAGAGTCATTACACACAGAGGGATCTATTTCTATATATTATATAGAGTCATTACACACAGAGGGATCTATTTTGCGTGTTTATTTCTGTTAATGTTGATGATTATGGCTTACAGCCAATGAAAACCCAAAAGTCATTATCTCAGAAAATTAGATTATTATATAAGACCAACTGAAAAAGTGATCTTACACTCAGAAATGTTGGCTCCTCCTGAAAAGTCTGTACAGTAAATGCCTCACTACTTGGTCGTGTCCTTTTGCATGAATTACTGCATCAATGCGGCAATGTGGCATGGAGGGATCAGCCTGTGGCACTGCTGAGGTGTTATGGAAGCCCAGGTGGCTTTGATAGCAGCCTTCAGCTTGTCTGCATTGTTGGCTCTGGTGTCTCTCATAGTTTCTCTGTGGGGTTTAGGTCAGGTGAGTTTGCTGCCAATCAAGCACAGTGATACTGTGGTTAGTAAATCAGTTATTGGTACTTTTAGCAGTGTGGACAGATGCTGCTGGAAAATGGAATTTCCATCTCCAAAAAGCTTGTCAGCAGAGGGAAGCATGAAGTGCTGTAAAATTTCCTGATCGATGGCTGCGCTGACTTTGGTCTTGATAATACACAGTGGAGCTACACCAGCAGATGACATGGCTCCCCAAACCATCACTGATTGTGGAGACTTCACACCAGACCTCAGCAGCTTGGATTGTGGCCTCCACTCTTCCTCCAGACTCTGGGACCGCGATTTCCAAATAAAATGCAAAATTTACTTTCATCTGAACACAACGCCTTGGACCACTGAGAACAGTCCAGTTCTTTTTCTCCTTGGCCCAGGTAAGACACTTCTGGCGTTGTCTATTGGTCATGAGTGGCTTGACACAAAGAACGCGACACTTGTAGGCCATGTCCTGGATATGTCTGTGTGTGGTGGCTCTTGAAGCACTGACTCCAGCAGCGTCCACTCCTTGTGATTCTCCCCCAAATTTTTGAATGGCCTTTTCTTAACAATCCTATCAAGGCTGTGGTTATCCCGGTTGCTTGTGCACCTTTTTTGACCACACTTTTTCCTTCAACTCAACTTTCCATTAATATGCTTTAATACAGCACTCTGTGAGCAGCCAGCTTCTTTAGCAATGACCTTTTGTGACTTACCCTCCTTGTGGAGTGTGTCAATGACTGCCTTCTGGACATCTGTCAAGTCAGCAGACTTCCCAAAGATTGTGTGTCCTACTGAACCAGACTAAGGGACCATTTACATTCTTAGGAAGCCTTTGCAGGTGTTTTGTGGTAATTATTCTAATTTTCTGAGATAATGACTTTTGGGTTTTCATTGGCTGTAAGCCATAATCATCAACATTAACAGAAATAAACACGTGAAATAGATCTCTCTGTGTGTAATGACTCTATATAATATATAGAAATAGATCCCTCTGTGTGTAATGACTCTAAATAATATATAGGAATAGATCACTCTGTGTGTAATGACTCTATATAATCTATAGGAATAGATCACACTGTGTGTATTGACTTTATATAATATATAGGAATAAATCTCTCTGTGTGTAATGACTTTATATAATATAGGAATAGATCCCTCTGTGTGTAATGACTCTATATAATATAGGAATAAATCCCTCTGTGTGTAATGACTCTTTATATTATATAGGAATGGATCCCTCTGTATGTAATGACTATATAATATATAGGAATAGATCCCTCTGTGTGTAATGACTCTATATAATATATAGGAATAGATCCCTCTGTGTGTAATGACTCTATATAATACATAGGAATAGATCCCTCTGTGTGTAATGACTCTATATAATATATAGGAATAGATCCTCTGTGTGTAATGACTCTATATAATACATAGGAATAGATCCCTCTGTGTGTAATGACTCTATATAATACATAGGAATAGATCCCTCTGTGTGTAATGACTCTATATAATACATAGGAATAGATCCCTCTGTGTGTAATGACTCTATATAATACATAGGAATAGATCCCTCTCTATGTAATAACTCTATATAATATATGCGTTTCACTTTTTGCATTGAGTTGCTGAAATAAATTAACTTTTTGATAATATTCTAATTTATTGAGATGCACTTCTATCTGCTGACTAGCCTACGCAAGCTGCAGGGCATAATGGGTCAGAGGAAGGTTTTCACTGTTGCATTTCTATTTTGATTTCTAAATGGACACAGGACATGCATTGATGAGGAATTTACTATAACTGAGTCCTCTGCCCCCTGTCTTATCCTCATCTTCTGGCATCTTCACAGTTTACTGACGCTGCCAGAGTCCCACCGCTCCATCTTGTGACAGTAAGGCGGCTTTCACACTACGTTTTTTTAACATCTGTCATGAACGTTTTTTTAACGCAAAAATGGATCCAGTGCAAATGTGTTTTCATTTCAATGCATTTGCAATGGACTCGCGTCAACATGCGTTCACCTGTGTTGCGTGCGTTATAGTAAGGATCCAGCGACTTGCAGTTTTTTAACATTTTTCAAAAACGCTAATTGTAGCGTTTTTTAGCTGCATCTGTCGCGGGCGGAGGAGGGGACGCTGCGCTCACCCACTGCTCGGGTCCGGCTGCTGCTGCTGCTGCTCGGTGGTGGCTCGAGCGGTGGGCCGGATCCCGGGGACTCAAGCGGCGTTCCTCGCCCGTGAGTGAAAGGGGGGTTGATGTGTGGTTTGGGGATATTGTCCGTGACGTCACCCACCGTTGTGGTGAAGTTGTGACACCATCGCTGCTCTGGACGGGGATCCCGGGAGCGATGACAGGGAGCTGCTTGGATGTTGGTTCTCCCCTCCGTGGGTAGGGTGTTTGGTTGTCCCGGGGCCCCGGTGAGGGTTTTGGGGATGACAGGCGGGTTACGGGGCCTGGTGAGATGCAGGGTCGCGGGGGCAGCGCTGTGCCGCACGGCACGGTGGTACTCACTCAGCCAGTAATTTACATGGAGTCTCTGGTCAAACAAACGGCTGGATGGACGGGTCCCACAGGCGGCTGCGGTTGTTTTTCCCCTGACCCCAGGTTGGTAGTGTAAGTCCTTTCCTTCCCCTTCGTGTACGCTCCTCCTGCGCTCCGGTTTCCAGCTGGCTCCCCGGTTCGGTACCGGTGGGCCACCGCCCAGCCCCGGCTACCTACGGTTCCACCACGACTGTCTTCCCGGCTCCCACAGACGGCCACTACCATCTGCCTCACTGGCTACACGAGGGACCTAGGCTCCAACCTAGGCCCCAGTCTGCGTCTGCCTCTCTGCAGACCTCCTCTCTCTTCCTCTGCCTGGATTTGTCTGAGCTGATTTTTGCCTCAGGCCAGCTAGACTCCTGGGTGGGCGTGCCTATCTGCCTGACTCCGCCCACCTTGTGTGTCTGTCTGAACCTGAGGGAAGAAATCAGGTCTCACTGGGGATGTCTGCTGTGAACTGCTGGGGGTGGGGGGGGTGTGTGTTGTTACCTGTGGCCCCTGGCTTGTTCAGGGCGCCACACATCCAAATACTGCAAATTGCTGGATCCTGACTATACTGCACGCAAACGCATGTGAACGCTGGCATGCTGATAGACAGGATCCTGCTTGCTCTACTGAGCATGCCCAGAAACCAGCCTCGGGTGATCAGTCCCTTTCTCCCTCCCTCTCTCCCCCTCCCTCTCTGCCTCTCTCTCCCCCTCCCTCTCCTCTCTCTCTCCCCCGCCTGAGAGCTGCGGACACTCGTAACCAAGATAAATATCGGGTAACCAAGCAAAGCACTTGGCTTAGTTACCCGATGTTTACATTGGTTACGTGTGCAGGTAGCAGGCAGCTCGGCTCCTAGCACCTGCGGTTGCTCGTAACCAACGGAAATATCGGGTATCCAAGCAAGTTACCCAATGTTTACCTTGGTTACGAGCCTCCGCAGCTGTCAGAAGCCGGCTCCCAGTCTATCACATTCAGTTCCACTGACTCCCGATCACATGACTCCAATAAATTTAAAGTGACAGGATCTTGCAAAATAACACATGCGTTTGCATGCGTTTTTTTGCTGTAAAAGCAGGATCTGCTTTTACAGCAAAAAAACGTTCATGACGCATGTTAAAAAAACGTAGTGTGAAAGCAGCCTAACTTCTTTCTGGCATCTTCACAGCTTACCACTGCAGCTCCAGTCCCATGGCGCCACCTTGTGACAGTAACTTCTGACTGGCTGAAAGTCAGATGTTACATCACTGGGTCTCAATGCAAATCTATGAGAGCCAGATCAAGGTCCAAATGAGGCTCTCATAGAGTTACATTGAGTTGTGACCTTCGGCGTGAATTTAGAAAGAACTTATTATAAAGTGGGCAATAATAAAATAGCAAATTAAAATAGTCAGACATTTAAACTTGTCCATGACTCTTGCTTGAAAGCGACAATAAGTAAATACATGTAGATACGTATTTACACAGGGAGATGGATATGTTGCTCTAGGATGCCTGAAAGTATTAATTTGCTGATTCCAGGTCCTACTGCTGGGTTACTGACATAATTATTTGAATGATCTGCAGTGCAACATGTCAGATACACTGATATGTAAAGGTTTGGGCACCCGTGGTCAACATTACTGCTGAAAACAGATAAGCACGTTGAAAAAAAATAATCTCCTTTGTATTTTATGCAAAAAAAGAAAAAAATATTTTTGACTTTTACATTTGAAAAATTACAAAAAGGAAAATGGGCCAATGCAAAAGTTTAGGCACCCTTACAGATTTGTGTGCTCAAACAATTTTTACCAAGGTTCCAGATCTTAATTAGCCAGTTGGGGTTATGGCTTGTTCACTATCATCGTTAGAAAAGGCCAGATGATGCAACTTTATAAAAAGCCAGCCTCCTCTAACCTTCTAAGCAGCTGCCTAGCACTCTGAAAATGAAAATGGTGGGGGCCCAAAAAGTAGTCACACTAGGTGAGTGCAGAATTCTGAATTCTTACGGCGCGTGCACTGTACACTTTTCGGATTCTCCCATGCCAGTGGCAAGAGTGAATGGTCATGTAAGCACAGGAATACGATTTGCATACTTCCAGCCATATTCCTAGCCTCACTCAATTCCCTTGTATTGAGCGATCTCACACATGTCTAGTTGGCATGTAACTACATGCATGTAAATCGCATACTTGCAATTTCTTGACCTCCCACTTTTTATGCCAGCACCAGAGAATCCTGACAGTGTGCAGTACATGTGATGGTAGAATTCAAAAGTCTGCAGTCAGATAGAAAGACTGCAGACTCATCACAAACTTGGATAACTCCTTTAATGCTAGCAATATACTGTAAATACAAATATAGTAACCCTTAACTTGTGAGACAGCACAATATTTTATTAACATAGCCCTGTATCATGTAATCTTACAAGTTATGGATTGTTAAATATATACAGGATCAGAACTAATAACAGCACAAGAATACATCACCAGAACTACCAGCAGTACTGAAATACAGCACAAGAATCACCATCAGTACATGGTTCATCAATTGTAATGTCAGATCAGACCCATATACATTTGTATCGCAAGAACCTACAACTCCCAGTATGTCCTTAAGAATGATAAGGAGATACTGGGAGTTATTATCAGTCATCATCTTACTGCAGATCATACAGGAACTACAGTACTAAAGAGAAATTATTCATATTGCAAATAATCACTTACATCCAGGCACATTATACATGATGTTGTCTTTGATTGCAGGCGCTCTTTTTCTTTTCTTCATTTTGTCCAGACACCATAATGACTTTTCACATCCACAGCTTGTCTCTGCAGGCTTCCATCATTTCCTATCTTCTGCAGCACATCCCGACATGGTGCCTTAAAAAATAAAAGAATGATTATAATGTTCTTGAATAAAAATATTTGTCCTATGCTGTGTGCCTGAATAAATAATTGCCCCTCATTGTGTTCCCTGGACAAAATATGGCCCACACACTCTCCCTATTATGCTACATTGCTTCAACACTGCCCTTTCCTTTCCATACTGTGCCCCCGCCTTACACTGTCCTTTCACACTGATTCCCCTCTATACTGCTCCCTTACACTATCCACCCATGCCATTCCATCTCTATATCCCCCACACACCACCCAGTTACTATTCTGTGCCCCCTCACACTTTTATCCCCCTTACTGTCTTTTCACACTATTCACCTCAAAAGGCTCCTCATACATCCTCCCATTCTGTCTCCACTCACATCCCCCTGCTATGCATAATGTGTCCTCACATGTTTACCTCCTCTCTCTCTATACTGTTCCCTCACTCACACACCCTGCTCCCCATACTGTGTTTGCACCCATCAACTTCACTCCTCATACTGTGTATAAATACATCCCCCTCTCATACTGTTTCCTCATACATGCCCCTCCTTGCTCTCCACACTGTTTCTGCACCCATCCCTCCCTCACTTTTCATACTGTGTCCTCAAATTTCTCCCTTCCCTCTTTCTCCCTATAATGTCTCCTCACCCATTCCCCAGCTCTCCATAATGTGTCTGCACCAATCCTATCCCCCTGACTCTCCATACTGTGTATGGATAGATCCTTCCCTCTCATATTGTTTCCTTTTACATTACCCCATCGCTTCCCATATTGCATCTGCACCCATCCTCACCTCTCATACTGTTTCCTCATATATCCCCCCTTGCTTCTCAAGCTGTGTCCTCAAATTTCTCCTCCTCTCACACACCATACTGTGTCTGCACCCATCCCATCCCCCTGGCTCCCTATACTGTGTCTGTACCCATCCCCATTGCTCTCCATACTGTGTCTGCACTCATCACATCCCCTCAGTCCTCAAAATGTTTCTTCATACATTTTTCCCTAGCTTCCAACACTGTGCCCCTCCCCATCCTCCACTTTGCTCCCCATACTGTGTCCACACCCATCCCATCTCCCTCATTCCTCATACTATTTCCTAATGCATACCCCCTCATTCCCCATGCTGTATCCACACCCATCCCCTCACTTTGCTCCCCATTTTGTGTCAGTAGCCATTCCCCCTTGCTTCTCAAACTTTGTCTTCAAATAACTCCCCCCACCCAATTACAATAAATCTTTGGGGTCTTCAGCTCCACTGGAACACTTAACACAAACGCTGTCTGTGCCTTTGAGGTAATGGCAAATGAAGTCAGCAGCATGATCAGGATCACACTGTTAACGTTGTGCTGACCTGGAAGTGCTGGTTTTTAGGGCTTCAATTGTACAAATGTCTGAAAGGTACGAATGCAATTTATTACTTGAAGTCAACATGTTGTACTTTCTCTGAGCCAGCTGTCAGCTTGACAGCTGGCTCAGAAAATTGCTGAATATCAGTCCAGGGGGCATCAAAATTCTGCCACTTTGGCAGATGAAAGAGTGCATGCGCCAGAGCACAATGGAGGCCTCTCTGTGAATGACACAGGACGCTTCATGCATACAGCGCTTGGCAGGAGGACAGCGATCGCACAAGATTGAGGAGGCACCAGACTGAGATCAACGACAATCATCGGACCAGACTGTTCACTAGGTGAGTATTATAAAAGTGTTTTTTTTATGTTATATGGAGTGGCCTGGGCACTTATATACAGCATTCTAGCATAGTGTATATAAGAGCTCTCTGGTGGTGCCACTGCTCATAGCGGAAAAACCTGGAGACAGTTTCCCTTTAAAGCCATTCAGAGGTGGACTTGCTGGTGTGTTTTGGATCATTGTGCCGCTGCATAACCCAAGTTCGCTTTAGCTTGAGGTCGAACAGATGGCCCGACATTCTCCTTCAGGATTTTTTGGTAGACAGCAGAGGTCATGGTTCCATTTACGACAGCAAGTCTTCCAGGTCCTGAAGCAGCAAAACAGCCCCAGATCATCACACGGCCACCACCATATTTTACTGTTGGTTTGAGGTTTCTTTTCTGAAATGCTGTGTTACTAAACTAGATGTAATCGGACATACACCTTCCAAAAAGTTCAACTTTTTGTCTTGTCACAACACAGAGTATTTTCGCGAAAGTCTTGGGGATCATCAAGATGTTTACTGGCAAAACTGAGACGAGCCGTTATGCTCTTTTTGCTCAGCAGAAGTTTTTGTCTTGGAACTCTACCATACCAGCTAATTTTGCCAAATCTCTTTCTGGAGTAGCCATGAACACTGACCTTAACTGAGACAAGGGAGGACTGCAGTTTTTTGGATGTTGTTGTCTGGCATTTTGTGACCTCTTTGATGAGTCATCACTGCACTTGTTGGGTAATTTTGGTCGGCCGGCCACTCCTGGGAAGGTTCACCACTGTTAAGTGTTTTTGCCATTTGTGGATAATTGCTCTCACTGTTGAGCGCTGGAGTCCCAAAGCTTTAGAAATGGTTTTATAACCTTTTCCAGACTGATATATCTCAATTGCTTTTTTCATTTGTTGCTGAATTTCTTTGGATTGTTGCATTATGTTGAGCTTTTGAGGATCTTTTGGTCTACTTCACTTTGTCAGGCAGGTCGTATTTAAGTGATTTCTTGATTGAGAACAGGTCTGACAATAATCAGGCCTGGATGTGGCTGGGGAACTTGAACTCTGTTTCCCAAATATGTGATAAACCACAGGTAATCTATGTTTTAAAGGGAGGGTGCAGTAACTTTTTCACACAGTTAACTGTCTGTTTGTTTGTTTTTTTTCCTTAATAATGAAGACCTTAATTTATAAACTGCATTTTGTGTTATCTTTGTCTAATATTTTAATTTGTTTGGTGATCTGAAACATTTAAGAGTGACAAACAAGTGTCGCGGGCGGGGAGGACGCTGTCGCTGCTGGTCGCTCGCTAAAGCTCGGGTACGGCGCTGCTGCGGCTGCTGCTGCTCAGTGGCTCGAGCGGTGGGCCGGATCTGGGGACTCGAGCGGCGCCCCTCGCCCGTGAGTGAAAAGGGTGGTTGGTTTGGGGGATTTAGTCCGTGACGCAACCTACGGGTCGTGGTGAAGATGGGCACCACCGCTGCTGGTGACGGGGATCCCGGGAGCGATGGTAGGGAGCAGCTGGGATGTTGTTTTCCCCCTCCGTGGGTAGGGGTCGGTGGTCCCGGGGCCCGGTGATGTGACGGGGAGGCAGGGTTGGTGAGGTGCAGGGTTGCATGGACAGCGCGGCGCGGTGCCGGATGGCACGGGTGTACTCACTCAGTAAGAGATGCACAAAGTCCTCGGTAAACCAAATGGGTGGATGGACGGGTCCCACAGCCGGCTGCAGTGTGTCTCTCCCCGGACAGGTGATGGCGGCTGTCTTTCCCTGCACCTTGATGTACTTGTTTGACTACTATGGATCCCCAACGGTATTCCGCTCCCCGGTGTATGGATGCCGGAGGAGCCCGTTTGCCCGCAGGCACTGGCCCTTGGGTCTCTAGCCTTAGGCGGTAGCTGTATACCCTCATGGTGTGGGCGGTTGCCTTCTATCGGGTCTTTGGCTGTTAGGAAACCCCTGGGGTTCCGGTCACACTGGGATTTGACTATTGTCGACGGCTCCAAGCCTGGTCGGGGTCCGATGGCTCTGCCTGTGTGTGCTGGCTTCACTTCGCTCCCCGGTCGGTACCGGCGGGCCGTCGCCCGACCCCGGTCCTACGGTTCCACGTTGCTTCACCACTCCTGCAGACGGCCACCACCGTCTGCCAACCTTGCTGTCAGTGCCTGGGCCACAAACCCAGACACCCTTCACTTCAACCTCCTCCACTGAACTCCTGAACTCAACTGTCACTTTTCCCGCCTCCAGGCCTGTGAACTCCTCGGTGGGTGGGGCCAACCACTTGGCTCCGCCCCACCTGGTGTGGACATCAGACCCTGGAGGGAGGCAACAAGGGTTTTATATTTGGCTAATGTTACTGTCTAGTGGGGGTGGGGGTGTTTGTGTGTTATCTGTGATGACCTGGCTAGTCCAGGGCGCCACACAAGCAAAAGAATAAAAAAATCCAGAAGGGGGCAAACACTTTTTCACACCACTGTATAAACTGTAAAATAAGTGGATGAGAAAGAACAGACTGATGTATTATGGCGATGGCTGGAGGGAATATGTCCTTTCATAAAGCTATCAGAGGTTCATTCACCATGAAGCCAGACTGTCTATGACTTCAGAAAAATGCAGAGAAGTCTTCCAAGCTGTTGCCATGGTCTGTTCAGCATCCAAACATGAGAAGAAATAAATTATCTGTTGTGTTTCAGGGATGTTTTCCTTCTTCGTGAGTCAGGCTGACACTTTTATTTCAAGACATTTTTGTATGTTGGGTTCTCATTAAAAAATTTTAATAGAATCTCATTATCCTTGAGAGTCGAGAGCAGCTAAGAAATGTGTCTCGGTGGAGAATCTAGCTTGAATTCAAAAAATTCCATGTAATGCCTCTTTTCTCCTGCGGAGGCAGTGTAGGGGAATTGAACACTTGCTGCTTTGTTGCCCTAAAGACTACTGATGAGCATCGCTAGCAAGTCGTGCCTCAGCAGCGATGTTGCTAGCGATGTTGCTTAGTGTGACGGTACCTTAAGCAACATCGCTAGCAACATCGCTGCTGAGGCACGACTTGCTAGCGATGTTGCTGTGTGTGACATCCAGCAACAACCTGGCCCCTGCTGTGAGGTCGCTGGCTGTTGCTGAATGTCCTGGACCATTTTTTAGTTGTTGCTCTCCCGCTGTGAAGCGCACATCGCTGTGTGGGACAGCGACAGAGCAACAACTGAATGTGCAGCTAGCAGGGAGCCGACTTCTGCGGAGGCTGGTAACCAATGTAAATATCGGGTAACCAAGAAGCCCTTTCCTTGGTTACCCGATATTTACCTTCGTTACCAGCGTCCGCCGCTCTCACTGTCAGTGCCGGCTCCCTGCTCTCTGCACACATATCCAGACTACACATCGGGTAATGAACCCGATGTGTACTCTGGCTAGGAGTGCAAGGAGCCAGCGCTAAGCGGTGTGCGCTGGTAACCAAGGTAAATATCAGGTTGGTTACCCGATATTTACCTTAATTACCAAGCGCAGCATCGCTTCCACGCGTCGCTGCTGGCTGGGGGCTGGTCACTGTTTGCTGGTGAGATCTGCCTGTGTGACAGCTCACCAGCAACCCGTGTAGCGACGCTCCAGCGATCCCTGCCAGGTCAGGTTGCTGGTGGGATCGCTGGAGCATCGCTTAGTGTGACGGTACCTTTAGATTACTGCATTGTACTGCATTTTAATTGCGTGGCAGCTGTAAAAATGCTATACATCAGCTACCTTCATAAGGTGTGAAAGTGACAACCAGCAGAGGGTAACAGCTTCATTTAAATAGAATGCCTAAAAAGTACAGTGCCTACAAGTAGTATTCAACCCCCTGCAGATTTAGCAGGTTTGATAAGATGCAAATAAGTTAGGGCCTGCAAACTTCAAACAAGAGCAGGATTTATTAACAGATGCATAAATCTTACAAACCAACAAGTTATGTTGCTCAGTTAAATTTTAATACATTTTCAACATAAAAGTGTGGGTAAATTATTATTCAACCCCTAGGTTTAATATTTTGTGGAATAACCCTTGTTTGCAATTACAGCTAATAATCGTCTTTTATAAGACCTGATCAGGCCGGCACAGGTCTCTGGAGTTATCTTGGCCCACTCCTCCATGCAGATCTTCTCCAAGTTATCTAGGTTCTTCGAGTGTCTCATGTGGACTTTAATCTTGAGCTCCTTCCACAAGTTTTCAATTGGGTTAAGGTCAGGAGACTGACTAGGCCACTGCAACACCTTGATTTTTTCCCTCTTGAACCAGGCATTGGTTTTCTTGGCTGTGTGCTTTGGGTCGTTGTCTTGTTGGAAGATGAAATGATGACCCATCTTAAGATCCTTGATGGAGGAGCGGAGGTTCTTGGCCAAAATCTCCAGGTAGGCCGTGCTATCCATCTTCCCATGGATGCGGACCAGATGGCCAGGCCCCTTGGCTGAGAAACAGCCCCACAGCATGATGCTGCCACCACCATGCTTGACTGTAGGGATGGTATTCTTGGGGTCATATGCAGTGCCATCCAGTCTCCAAACGTCACGTGTGTGGTTGGCACCAAAAATCTCGATCTTGGTCTCATCAGACCAGAGAACCTTGAACCAGTCTGTCTCAGAGTCCTCCAAGTGATCATGAGCAAACTGTAGACGAGCCTTGACATGACGCTTTGAAAGTAAAGGTACCTTACGGGCTCGTCTGGAACGGAGACCATTGCGGTGGAGTACGTTACTTATGGTATTGACTGAAACCAATGTCCCCACTGCCATGAGATCTTCCCGGAGCTCCTTCCTTGTTGTCCTTGGGTTAGCCTTGACTCTTCGGACAAGCCTGGCCTCGGCACGGGTGGAAACTTTCAAAGGCTGTCCAGGCTGTGGAAGGCTAACAGTAGTTCCATAAGCCTTCCACTTCCGGATGATGCTCCCAACAGTGGAGACAGGTAGGCCCAACTCCTTGGAAAGGGTTCTGTACCCCTTGCCAGCCTTGTGACCCTCGACGATCTTGTCTCTGATGGCCTTGGAATGCTCCTTTGTCTTTCCCATGTTGACCAAGTATGAGTGCTGTTCACAAGTTTGGGGAGGGTCTTAATTAGTCAGAAAAGGCTGGAAAAAGAGATAATTAATCCAAACATGTGAAGCTCATTGTTCTTTGTGCCTGAAATACTTCTTAATACTTTATGGGAACCAAACAGAATTCTGGTGGTTTGAGGGGTTGAATAATAAATGACCCTCTGAATAAACTTATCACAATTTAAAAAAAAAAAAAAAAAAGAAATAACATTCTTTTTTGCTGCAGTGCATTTCACACTTCCAGGCTCATCTGCAGTCCAAATGTCACAATGCCAAGTTAATTCCGAATGTGTAAACCTGCTAAATCTGCAGGGGGTTGAATACTACTTGTAGGCACTGTAATTATTCCCTTCAAAAAAGGGATTTCTTATGTTTATATAAAGGCCGCTTAAGGCCCGTTTCACACGTCAGTGAAAACACTGGCGTTTTTCACTGGCGTGTAAAACACGCACATGTCCCTCCGTGTGCCGTGAATCACGGCACACGTGGGTTGTCTAAGTGCAATCCGGGCTCCGTTCTCCGTGGCCCGTGATTGCACTTAGAAATCAACTCACCTGTGCTCGCTCCCGCTCTCCATGGTGCTGATCGCTCCCACGATGCAGCATCTGGCCGGCGCTGACCCCCGCAGCAGCTGCTTCCGGGTCGGCTGTGTCGTGCATCATTAATATGCGCGACAGTAATCAGACGGCTCAGAAGCAACAAGCTGCACGGGCTGCAGAGAGCGCGGCTGAAGCCGGGTGAGTAAAAATGTTTATTATTTTAAATGCACGTTTTTTTCTGGCACATGTTTCACGGACCACACCACTGCGTGGTCCGTGGGACATCAATGATGCCAGAAAAAAATGGACATGTCTACGTGCGGCAAACACGCACACGCGGGTACGCCGCACGGAGACACGTGCAGTGAAAAATCACTGACGTGTGAGCAGACCCATTCATTATAATGGGTCTGCGTATGACAGTGATTCTGGTACGTTTAAAAAAAAGCACAAACGTCCCAGAATCACTGACGTGTGAAAGGGGCCTTACACACAACAATATCGCTAACGATATGTCGTCGGGGTCACGGAATTCGTGACGCACATCCGGCCTCGTTAGCGATGTCGTTGTGTGTGACACCTATGAGCGAGTGTTAACGATCAAAAATACTCACCTAATCGTTGATAGTTGACACGTCGTTCATTTCCCAAATATCTATGCTCGTGCAGGACGCAGGCTGTTCGTCGTTCCTGAGGCTCTCACATCGCTACGTGTGACACCCCAGGAACGACGAGCAACACCTTACCTGTGTCGTCCAGCAATGAGGTGGGCGTGTCGTTAATGCGGCTGGTCTCCGCCCCTCCACTTCTATTGGCAGGCGGCTGTGTTACGTCGGTGTGACGCTGCACAAATCTCCCCCTTAAAAAGAGGTTGTTCGCCGCCCACAGCGACGTCGCTAGGAAGGTAAGTCCGTGTGATGCTTCCTATCGATATTGTGCGCCACGGGCAGCAATTTGCCCGTGACGCACAAATGACGGGGGCGGGTGCTTTCACGAGTGACATCGCTAGTGATGTCGCTGCGTGTAAAGCGGCCTTTAGTGTAGGGCTTATGTATACATTTGCTTCTTTTCCCTGTATAGTCTATGTATTTAGTATCAATGATATTTGGTTTTAATTAAAAATGTTTATGCCTCTTTATTCGGCAGCTTGCATTTGTGATAATACACTGCATGCTGCTCCATAACTATGTAAAAATCTTCCAGTTTTTTGTATCTTAAAAAAAGACAGTTTTTGTTTGTCAGCTTAAGGCCCTGGGCGCATGCTGCGGTTTTTGCCGCGGATTTGCTGCGGTTTTGCTGCAGAAAATGTTCATAACCTTGCTGCAGTCCTTCCCCAGCAAAACCTATGGTAAAAAAAAATGCTGTGCGCACACTGCGTTTTTTTCTTCTATAAGTTTTGCTGCATGTTTTCTGCAGCAAAAAGAATGTGCATGTCACTTCTTTTCCGCAGGTACCTGCCGTTTTTGCCATAGATAATAGTAAAAAAACGCAGGGAACAACCTGCGGAAAAAACGCACTAAAACCGCAGCAATTCCACACAAAAACCGCAACAAACCTCGGCAAAAATGCATGTGGTTTTCGGGTGCGGTTTGCTGCGTTTTTTTACCGCAGGTGCGGTAATCTTTCAGTTGGTCCGGAATTTTCTCAAGAAAATTGTATTTTCTAGTGCGCACAGGGCTTAGGGTGTGTAGCTCAGTGGTAGAGCATTTCACTGGAGTTCAAAGGATAGCTAAATACTTTTTTACCTATATATTCATCCATACTGTTTATTAACCATATGAAGTTGAATTCATTTGCATATGCTTTCTTTGTATGAATATTAGTTAAAAATGATTGCAGTTTTGATGAGTGTCTATGAGAAAAAAGAGATGAACTGAAGACTAAGAAGTCACTTTCAGTATTGACACTGAACTGAATTAAGCAGCTTGCAGTGTATTGAAATACATGCAAGCTGCAAAAGAGAAATAGCTAAAATGGAGGACATAAATAAGCTGTAAACAGAGACTTGTATCACATCATAAACATTTTGACAGATGCCTACATAACACATCCAATCAGGTAGATCACTTTTGTTTTCTCCTCTTCTCTTCTGCAGCTCTTAAACCACTGCACTGTCATTGGGATGAGAGTAAAGCAAAGCTGACAGTGCCGTGAGATGAGAACTGCAGATGCAGATCTGTTTGTAATCATTATCTGGGGGTGTATTCTTTTTTTCCCCTGCATGACACCTCCTACTTATGATTGGTCAACATCATATAGAGGAAAACCTCAACGACCCAAAAAAATAATATTTGGTACTATACCATTGGTCATAGCGAAAGTTGGACTATAAACATTGCGAACATTATGCTACATTAAACCTAGCTAATATCTTCATCACAAAGATGAAAAATTAAAAAAAATCTAAAATATATAATTTATTCACCTCTTCAGCCACTTTATCACGATGCTAAAACTGGTGAAAGGTCCTCTTTAACAGCTGCCCTGTTCTCTCCGTTGGCAGGCCATCAAATGATCACCTTACCCTCTCCTGGTTGTCACTTTCACAGCTTATCATGGTAGCTGACTGTAGTATTTTTACATTCATGTAATCTTAAATCAAGTGTGAAAGCTAAGTTTACCATACCCCGAGAAAAAGTCACTTTACTGCCCTAATCTTGGATCTAAATACCTTCACCAAGGCCGAGTAGTTTATTTCGAATTGGCATTTAGCCCCCCCCTTGTTTATGCCTCTACGCTTCCTAACCTCTGGCACCCCTAGGTGGATGAAATCTTTGCTGGCCTCATTTTTAGGGTGCTTCTTGAGGGCCACTTCTCAGTGATTTAGACATGAACATTAATCCTGCACATATCATTTTAATTGTCCATATTCGAAATTATGAGTCTGCTATGTGTATGCATCCAATAAATAACCACGCGGTGATCAGATCACGTTGCCATGATCGGAGCAGGACATAGACTGAGGAACTAGAAATAGTAATAGCGAGTGTCTTGGTTGGAATCCAAGGGTCTATATTCTGTCACTATTGGTCAAACTGCAGTAAACAAACTTACACATATATATATATATATATATATATATATATATATATATATATATATATATATATATATATATATATATATATATATATATATATATATATATATATACACACACACACTGTATATACAGTACAGACCAAAAGTTTGGACACACCTTCTCATTCAAAGAGTTTTCTTTATTTTCAGGACTCTGAAAATTGTAGATTCACATTGAAGGCATCAAAACTATGAACTAACACATGTGGAATGAAATACTTAACAAAAAAGTGTGAAACAACTGAAAATATGTCTTATATTCTAGGTTCTTCAAAGTAGCCACCTTTTGCTTTGATTACTGCTTTGCACACTCTTGGCATTCTCTTGATGAACTTCAAGAGGTAGTTACCGGAAGTGGTTTTCACTTCACAGGTGTGCCCTGTCAAGTTTAATAAGTGGGATTTCTTGCTTTATAAATGGGGTTGGGACCATCAGTTGTGTTGTGCAGAAGTCTGGTGGAAACACAGATGATAGTCCTACTGAATAGACTGTTAGAATTTGTATTATGGCAAGAAAAAAGAAGCTAACTAAAGAAAAACGAGTGGCCGTCATTACTATAAGAAATGAAGGTCAGTCAGTCCAAAAAATTGGGAAAATTTTGAAAGTGGCAAAAACCATCAAACGCTACAAAGAAACTGGCTCACATGAGGACCGCCCTAGGAAAGGAAGACCAAGAGTCACCTCTGCTGCGGAGGATAAGTTTATCCGAGTCACCAGCCTCAGAAATCGCAGGTTAACAGCAGCTTAGATTAGAGACCAGGTCATTTCCACACAGAGTTCTAGCAGCAGACACATCTCTAGAACAACTGTTAAGAGGAGACTTTGTGCAGCAGGCCTTCATGGTAAAATAGCTGCTAGGAAACCACTGCTAAGGACAGGCAACAAGCAGAAGAGACTTGTTTGGGCTAAAGAACACAAGGAATGGACATTAGACCAGTGGAAATCTGTGCTTTGGTCTGATGAGTCCAAATTTGAGCTCTTTGGATCCAACCACTGTGTCTTTGTAGAAAAGGTGAACGGATGGACTCTACATGCTTGGTTCCCACTGTGAAGCATAGAGGAGGAGGTGTGATGGTGTGGGGGGGCTTTGCTGGTGACACTGTTGGGGATTAATTCAAAATTGAAGGTATACTGAACCAGCATGGCTACCACAGCATCTTGCAGCGGCGGGCTATTCCATCCGGTTTGCGTTTAGTTGGACCATCATTTATTTTTCAACAGGACAATGACCCCAAACACACCTCCAGGCTGTGAAAGGGCTATTTGACTAAGAAGGAGAGTGATGGGGTGCTACGCCAGATGACCTGGCCTCCACAGTCACCAGACCTGAACCCAATCGAGATGGTTTGGAGTGAGCTGGACCGCAGAGTGAAGGCAAAAGGGCCAACAAGTGTTAAGCATCTCTGGAAACTCCTTCAAGACTGTTGGAAGACCATTTCCGGTGACTACCTCTTGAAGCTCATCAAGAGAATGCCAAGAGTGTGCAAAGCAGCAATCAAAGCAAAAGGTGGCTACTTTGAAGAACCTAGAATATAAGACATATTTTCAGTTGTTTCACACTTTTTTAAGTATTTAATTACACATGTGTTAATTCATAGTTTTGATGTCTTCAATGTGAATCCACAATTTTTAGAGTCATGAAAATAAAGAAAACTCTTTGAATGAGAGGGTGTGTCCAAACTTTTGGTCTGTACTGTATGTATGTATATATATATATATATATATATAAAAAATTATTCTCTAATGAGCTGAATCATCTGTAAAACACAAGAAAGTCCCAGAATGTCTGATGATAAGTCTTATAATGTCAGAGTATAGATATGGGTGCGGTACACAATGCAAGGGCCATTTTGTCCTGAATTTTGGATATCTTCATATAATTATGTCCATAAGATCAGCAGACCCCTTAGACAACATTGCTTCTCATTAAATCAAGTCAGTAGGACATTGCATTTAGGGACTCCAGCTGACAGATCCAAATCCTGGGTCAAAACATACACGTGGAACATAGCGTAAACATCCTGAATCCAACAATGTATCACTTAGATTACTGGGTGCAGCTGTTCTGACATAATCAGAGTTTTTAGATTTAGCTATGTAGCAGAGCAGAGTTGCCCCCACCCACACCAGGCTCTCATAGAGATTGTACATTGACAATGAGGTGCCAATCACAGCTGGGGGCGTGCCAGACTACCGTGTGTGACTTTGTAGTCCGAGCAATGATAAGAACCCTGATGTTTAAACAAACATAACAAATAAACAACAGATCGGACTGTGACAAGACCGGCAGTCTTGAATTCTATATGTTAACCCTTGCAGCATGGTGACTTCAGCTTACATAGCAAAACCTTACTGACAAATTCCCTTTAACCCCTTCATGACCTAGGACATAATGGTACATCGTAAAAATAATGAATGGATAATCACCACTGGCTGCTGCGGTGAGCCAGCGGTAATCCCCGCACATGTCTGCTGATTTGAACTGCAGACATGTGTGCCTTGCAGGCGCAGGTGGATTCACGATCCACCCGTGCCTGTTAATCCCTTAAATCGCACTGTCAAAATATGACAGAATGATTTAAAGCATCACAGCAGGGAGCCGATGGTTGTCATGGTAGCACAGGGTCATGTGATGACTCCTGTTGCTATCATGATGTAGTTCCTTTTACACCCAGCAGAGCAGCGGCTGTTACAGGAGAGCAACATTTCTACTGATCAGAGCTGTGCAGCTCTGATCAGGGGAAATGAATGAGTGATGATCCTTATAGCCCCCTATGGGGATTAGTAAAATAGAAAAAGTAAAAAAAAAGGTTTTAAAAAAATAAAATAACCTATAAGTTCAAATCACCCCCCATTTGCCTCATTGAAAATTAAAGGGTTAAAAAAATAAAAAATATACACACATTTGGTATCACCGAGTTCAGAAACTCCCAATCTATCAAAATATAAATTCAATTAATGTGATCGTTAGACGGCGTAGCGGCAATAACAGGCGATCAAAACGTAGCAGCTGTACAAAAATGGTATAATTAAAAACGTCAGCTCGAGACGCAAAAAATAAGCCATCACTAAGCCATAGATCCCGAACAATGAGAACGCTACGGGTCGCGGAAAATGGCATAAAAAGTGCGCCACTTTTTTTGGACAAAATTCAGAATTTTATTTAACCCCTTAGATAAAAGTAAACCTATACATATTTGGTATCTACAAACTCGCACCGACCTGAGACATCACACCCACACATCAGTTATACCATATAGTGAACACGGTGAATAAAATACCCCCAAAACATTTGTGCAATTTCACTTTTAGTGCTAATTTTTCCGCACTTGGAATTTTCTTGCCGTTTTCCAGTACACTAATGTAGCGCCCCTGAGACTCTCAGGGCACTACAGGGAACTGCATCTGGAGTAACAGGCCGATACCACCAAAACACAACCAAAATCCTAGTTCTCCACTCCACACTGGGCATAGTGGATTAACCATGGAAGGGGATGGTCGCCATGGGAATGAGTCCCTGGGATTAGCCAGCCTGGTGGGAGGGGTCAGCAGTCAGTCTAGAGAGAGTAGCACACAGAAGAGGTGTGCGGACGTGCCTGAGCTGGGTCCATGTAACGGTGACCCGGGGGACACAGGAGAGAGGTCGCCAGGACGGGTACCGGAGATACCGCTGGGACCGGAGCACGAATGGGGCACAGGGCCCTAGGTCAAACGTCAGTTTCATAAGGTTTGATAAATACCTGCACGGTGTGGACACCTTCACGGACTTCACCGAACAAAATAATCTGGGGGCATCAACAGTAAACTAGGATCGGGGTTCAGACACTTACCTCTCCGCAGGGTTTGCACTGCCCGCCGTACGGAGGTGACTGTACCCTAAAAGGGACAGTCAGGGCCCCAAAATGCTCCATGCTACGGTGAGCCAATTAAGGCTACTTTCACACATCCGGTTTGAGCCCTGCGGCTCAATCCGGCTGTGAAAACTATGCAACGGATGCGGTGAAAACACCGCATCCTTTGCATAAGTTTTTACATGCGGTCGGTCCGGTTTTTTCCGGTTGCGGCATGCTACTGAGCATGCGCAGTGGAAAATACCGCATGCGGCGACCGGATGCGGTTTTTTTCCGCATCGCGCCGCATCCGGCCTCCATAGGGATGCATTGAAAAATGCGCCGCAGCGGCCGGATGCGGCGCGATGCGGTGTTTTTTGCCGGAGCAAAAAACGTTGCAGGGAACGTTCGATCCGGCCGCCGCATCGGCTACATCTGCCGCATGCGGCAAAAACCGGACCGAACGCAAGCCCCTGCGGCACAATGCGGCACTAATGTAAGTCAATGCAAAAAAAAACCGCAATCGGCGTTACAAAAGCCGGTTGCGGTTTTTCTGCAGAACGCCGTATTGTGCCGCAGAGCAAAAATCCGGATGTGTGAAAGTACCCTAACAGAGATTGCCGGGGACAGAGCAACCTGGGTCACTACATTGGCACTGATTCTCCAAAGGACCTGAACCAGTGGTCCAAAGGTCAGAGTGAGTAGAGACTGTTAAAGACAACCTGGTGTGGTCTCCGTTATTACCATTCAACATCTCCCAGGCACAGCCCTACCTGCGGAGGGCCTAACACCATTGCTGCAAATACCACCAGCCCTGGGAGTACCCACATTTAGCAGCAGCGGTTCTTCATCCTTAACCGCAACCCGCAGGTGGCGTCACATGACATTAACTCTATTCAACCCTGTAAATATCCGCACTTACAAAAGGGGCCCAAGGCACAGAACCGGGCAACGGCCACAGAAGTGACATCCCCGACTGAATACTCTGCCCGGGACCGAGTACCCCCTTCCCTGGGCGACACACTATATGGTAAAACGTTTGCTTTAATTTAAAAGTACAACTTTTCCCGCAATAAAACAAACCCTCATATGGGAAGACTGACGGAAAAATAACAAAATTAAGGCTCTTGGAAGAAGAGGAACAAAAAAACAAACGGTAAATCGCCTGGGGGTGAAGGGGTTAAGAAAGATTTTTTACCAAATGGAAATGTTCCAAATGGGCTTCCATAATTTTGTATGAAATCAGGATAATGCACCTTCCACACCTGACTGATAAATAATATTCATATAAGAAAGCAATAGAGGACATGTCAAGGAAGGAGGAGAGTTGTAGAAAAGTGGCCGGTGAAGGAAGCGTTGATGACATTGTGGGTATATATATAGTATATGTCATGTTATATTTGTCTTTCCAGCCTTACACACTGCGTGTGCCATTCATGCTTCAAAAGGCAAGAAAAGCTACAACGCTGCGGACAGTGTAAATTCGCTCATTACTGTGACCGCACCTGCCAGAAGGACTCCTGGGTAAACCACAAACATGAGTGCGCCGCCATCAAGAAACTTGGCAAAGCTCCGAATGACAACATCAGGTAAAATAGTGTGTGTGAAGGAAATATATAATTGTATATGTGCTGCCCCAGCAGCGGATCGAGCCGCTCGGATCCGGGGGTGGTGATCGTTCGTGGCTCGAGGGTTTCCAGACCCGGGGGCTTAGGGGCTACACTCAAATGTAAAGGGGGTATTTACAAGGGATATGTTTAGTATGTGACACCACCCGTGGTGCGCGGTAATTGGGGAGTACCACCACTGCCGTTGGGAATACCCGGGGTGATGTCGTGGGGCAGCTAGGTGATGTTGTCCTCCACGGGTAGGGGTAGGCCCCAGGACTCAGTGCAGAGGTTAGTCGGGTACTTACTCAGCAATGAAGCAGACACTGACAACAGGGTAAACCAAGTCTCTGGTGCTGCTGCCTCTCAATGGGAGCTCGTCCGGGTCCTGTACCCTGCAGTGATGCCGGTGGTCCGTAACCTGCCTCCTGGCACTACATTTTAGAGTGTCCATTGAAGTCCGGTAGTCTGGAGCTATCCGGCTCCCCACTATGGCTAAGTGGAGGAGCCTGCTCTCAGGGCTCACGCTTGGGATTTCAGTGGGCTGCTTGCTAGGAAAGCCCTATCCCATTAGTTGCGCTAGTGCTCCCGATCTCTGAGCTGGTGGGAATGTCGCGGGCGAGGAGGACGCCGTTGCCGCGCTCGCTAACGCTCGGGTCCGGCGCTGCTGCGGCTGCTGCTGCTCGATGGCTCAAGCGGTGGGCCGGATCCGGGGACTCGAGCGGCTCTCCTCGCCCGTGAGTGAAAGGGGTGGTTGGTTTGGGGGATTTAGTCCGTGACGCCACCCACGGGTTGTGGTGAAGATAGGCACCACCGCTGCTGGTGACGGGGATCCCGGGAGCGATGGTAGGGAGCAGCTGGGATGTTGTTTTCCCCCTCCGTGGGTAGGGGTCGGTGGTCCCGGGGCCCTGTGGTGTGACGGGGAGGCAGGGTTGGTGAGGTGCAGGATTGCAGGGACAGTGCGGCGCGGTGCCGGATGGCACGGGTGTACTCACTCAGAGATGCACAAAGTCCTTGATAAACCAAACGGCTGGATGGACGGGTCCCGCAGCCGGCTGCAGTGTCTCTCCCCGGACAGGTGATGGCGGCTGTCTTTCCCTGCACCCTTTGTGTACTTGTTTGACTACGGTGGATCCCCAACGGTAGTCCGCTCCCCGGTGTATGGATGCCGGAGGAGCCCATTTGCCCGCAGGCACTGGCCCTTGGGTCTCTAGCCTTAGGCGGTAGCTGTATACCCTCACGGTGTGGGCGGTTGCCTTCTGACGGGTCTTTGGCTGTTAGGAAACCCCTGGGGTTCCTGTCACACTCGGATTTGACTGTTGACGGCAACTCCAAGCCTAGTCGGGGTCCGATGGCCCTGCCTGTGTGTGCTGGCTTCACTTGGCTCCCCGGTTGGTACCGGCGGGCCAACGCCCGACCCCGGTCCTACTGTTCCGCGTCGATTCACCACTCCTGCAGACTGCCACCACCGTCTGCCAACCTTGTTGTCAGTGCCTGGGCCCCAAACCCAGACACTCTTCACTTCAACCTCCTCCACTGAACTCTTGAACTCAACTGTCACTTTTCCCGCCTCCAGGCCTGTGAACTCCTCGGTGGGTGGGGCCAACCGCTTGGCTCCGCCCCACCTGGTGTGGACATCAGACCCTGGAGGGAGGCAACAAGGGTTTTGTGTTTGGCTAATGTTACTGTTAGTGGGGGTGGGGGTGTTTGAGTGAAACCGTGACGACCTGGCTAGTACAGGGCGCCACAGGAACAGTCCATAAAGGCTCCGTTCTCCTCAGGTTAATGCCTGAAGTTTCTCCCCGACCTAGAGTCCGTGTACCCCTTCGTGCCTTTGTCGCGGGCGGGGAGGAGGGTGTCAGCACACCGCGCTCACCCCTTCTGCTCGGGTCCGGCAGCTGCTCCTGGTGGCTCGAGCTGTAGGCCGGATCCCGGGGTTTCTCGAGCGACACTCCTCGCCCGTGAGTGAAAGGGGGTTGTTTGTTGGGTGTGGGGATTGTTATAGTTCGTGACGCCACCCACGGTTGTGGTGATTGCACCACCGCTGCTCAGTGTGGGGGTCCCGGGGATGGTGATGCGGAGCAGCCAGGTGTTGTGTTGCCCCTCCGTGGGTAGGGGTTGGTGATCCCGGGGCCCAGTGAAGAGATGTAAAGTGTAGGGCCTGGAGGGCGCAGGGACGCGGGGGCAGCGCTGTGCCTTGCGGCACTGTGGTACTCACTCAGCCTGAGACTTGGACACAGTTTGTACGGTAAACAAAACGGCTGGTAGGACGGTCCCACAGACGGCTGCACCTGCACTCCCGGTAGGTGACGGTGATGTCTCTCTTCCTTGCACCTGTGTTGACTGATGGTAGCGGTGGATTCCCTCCGGTTACCCGCTCCCCGACTGCAATCTGGGCCGGAGGAGCTCTACACTTTGCCCGCAGGCGCTGGCCCTGGGGAAACTGGTGCCCTGGCGGTGGCGGTGTCTCCCCTGTAATGGTCGGGCTGTTGCCGTCAATCGGGACTTGGTTGCTGGGGGATCTACGTCCCCTTCACTGACGGATTCGGCAAATTTGGCGACTCCTAGCCTTGCCGGGGTCCGAGAGGCCCCTGCCCTGGTGCTGACTGTCCTTCGGAACACTGCTCCAGACCACCGGGCACACAGCCAACGGGGTCCTTCCAGGAACTTCCAAACGGTCCCCCTCCGAACAGTCACCGCCGTCGCTGACCTTGCTGTTCTAGCCCTACACAAAGCTGGGCTCTCAGGCTTTGCACTCTCTCTGCTCTGTCACCACTTCTTGCTTTCCTCCTTTTCCACTTTTCTTTCCTTCTCTGTTAACTCTCACTTTAGCTCCTCACACTTGCCCTGCCTGGGCCTTCTGCCTGGTCACTTCCTGCCTCCAGAGCTGTGAGCTCCTTGGTGGGCGGAGCCAACCGCCTGGCCCACCCCCTGGTGTGCATCAACAGACTCCTGGAGGAAGGCAACAAGGATTTCTGGTTAGCAGATGTGCCTACCTGGAGTGTGGGGTGTGGTGGTGTTGTGTCCTGTGTCCCCTGGCTTGCCCAGGGCGACACACCTTCAGTCCCGGACTGGTGATAGGACCAGGCTGCTGACCGTGCTCTTTGACAGGTCCCAAGCACCTAGCCTCAATCACCTGCGACCGGGGGTCCGACTCCTCTAGGTCCAGACCACCGTCTGCGACCTAGTTTTCCTCTCCCCTGGGAGCTCCAACTCCCAGCTTCCTCAGAACTCCTCACTGCTCGAGTGTCACTACTCAACTAACTGACCTGAACACCTCCCACCTCCCTGTCTGACCCCTAGGTGGACGGCCCTATTCCTGCTTAAGCAGCCCACTGGTGTGCCTGACAGGTGTGGTGCAAGGTGTATCTAGGATTTGTGAATACTGGTGGAGGCAGTACTGCAGGATGGAGACCCAGAACCATGAGGGGTTGAATACTGCATGGTTAGGACAGTTTGAGCAGTACCCTACCCTGTGACGACCTGAATAGTCCAGGAGCGTCACATATACATGTATAATCAGCTGTAAAGTCACATTAGTGACAAAAGTGTAAACTGGATTTACTAGTATGGCAAGAACAAAGGTGCTTTCTTTAGAGGTGTCAAACATGGCAGCTCAACTGATGGGACTCTGAAAGGGTTAACAAATGGTAAAAAGAGAGAAATAACAGAAAATACCTGGTTGTCTTCTTTTTCCTTGGGGGGAGGAAAATATGAATATGGATCACAACCAGCATATTGTCATGCTGGGTATGGGGAAGTACCAAGCGAGTGGCGGAAGGCAAGAAGGGAAGGGGACCCTAGTGTCTAGGAAAGGGGGAGATGGTGACCTCTGACCAAACCTACTGCTGGTCCCTGAGGTCCCTCACCACCCTAGATAGGTTCCACACCTATGCGCTGAGCAGGATACCTGACCCTAGGTATCCCTAGTGCTGGACCCTAAACAGGGAACATATAAGATGAGCTATTCCTGAACCCCACTAAACACTATAGAAGACAGAAGGAGGACACACTGGGGGAAAGCATGAACTACTTATCCACAGATGACTCAGGTAGGAGTTCAGCAAAGTTTCATTAACAATACCACAGAGGAGTGCAAGCCACCTGCTTGCAACCAGAGCTTGAATGAACTGAATAATATCACCAGCACCAGTCCAGGGAAAATAAGAGTATTTATACCCAAGGGGAAATCCAGATGATTAGTAGCTGAAGGGAAGAGGAAATCCACTGGGTCTTTAAGGGAAAAGGATGAAAACCCAGCAGAGGAGATACCTAGTATACGTAATATTGACAGCAGGAACAATAGAAAGTCAGGGAGCATTTTGTGCAGTTAAATGCTGTGACCTTCTATTGCCAGACACCAGAGTACTGTGTCCCATTATAGTGTCCTACCTAGATATCCCAGTAATGATAGGTCAGTGGGAACATGGCATCTTTTATATCTAATATATAAAGCTGAGTGTATGTATGTGTGTGTGTGTGTGAGTGTATGTCCGCTACAGGAATTTGCACCGTCACATTTACAATCACAAAATTTTGCACAGACACCCCATGTGATTCAGGGAATGTCATAGACTATATTTTGACAGGAAAATTTAACCCCACGCTTTACAGTTACTCTCCAAAAATCCGGTCTCCATTAAAGTCAATAGAGATTGGAGCTACAGCTTACTAATAGCAGCTGTGATTGGTTGCTATAGGAACAAAATTAATTGTTGGTATAAGAAGCTTAGATGTGAGGTAATAAGATGTCGGTGGGGAGACGGATAGAGAGAGACAGACAGACAGAGAGACAGACATAAGCACAGACAGGGAAAGAGACAGAGAGAAAGACTGACAGACAGGGAAAGAGACAGAGAGAGAGACAGTCAAAGAGACAGACAGAGGCAGGCAGACAGGGAAAGAGATAGACAGGGAAAGAGACAGAGACAGAGGGGGAAAGAGAGGGGGAAAGAGACAGAGGGGGAAAGAGACAGAGGGGGAAAGAGACAGAGGGGAAAGAGACGGAGGGGGAAAGAGATGGAGGGGGAAAGAGATGGAGGGTGAAAGAGACGGAGGGGGAAAGAGACGAAGGGGGAAAGAGACAGAGGGGAAAAGAGACAGAAGGGGAAAGAGACAGAGGGGGGAAAGTGACAGAGGGGGGAAAGTGACAGAGGGGGAAAGAGACAGACCTGGAAAGAGACAGAGGGGGAAAGAGACAGAGGGGAAAAGAGACAGAGGGAGAAAGAGACGGAGGGGGAAAGAGACAGAGGGGGAAAGAGACAGAGGGGGAAAGAGACAGAGGGGGAAAGAGACCGAGGGGGAAAGAGACCGAGGGGGAAAGAGACAGAGGGGGAAAGAGACAGAGGAGGAAAGAGACAGAGGGAGAAAGAGACAGAGGAGGAAAGAGACAGAGGGGGAAAGAGACAGAGGGGGAAAGAAACAGAGGGAGAAAGAGACAGAGGGGGGAAAGAGACAGAGGGGGAAAGAGACAGAGGGGGAAAGAGACAGAGGAGGAAAGAGACAGAGGGAGAAAGAGACAGAGGAAGAAAGAGACAGAAAGGGAAAGAGAGGGGGAAAGAGACAGAGGGGAAAGAGACAGAGGGGGAAAGAGACAGAGGGGGAAAGAGACGGAGGGGGAAAGAGACGGAGGGGGCAAGAGACGGAGGGGGAAAGAGATGGAGGGTGAAAGAGACGGAGGGGGAAAGAGACGGAGGGGGAAAGAGACAGCAGGGGAAAGAGACAGAAGGGGAAAGAGACAGAGGGGGGAAAGTGACAGAGGGGGAAAGAGACAGAGGGTGAAAGAGACAGACCTGGAAAGAGACAGAGGGAGAAAGAGACAGAGGGAGAAAGAGACAGAGGGGGAAAGAGACAGCAGGGGAAAGAGACAGAGGAGGAAAGAGACAGAGGGGGAAAGAGACAGAGGGGGAAAGAGACAGAAGGGGAAAGAGACAGAAGGGGAAAGAGACAGAGGGGGGAAAGTGACAGAGGGGGAAAGAGACAGAGGGTGAAAGAGACAGACCTGGAAAGAGACAGAGGGAGAAAGAGACAGAGGGAGAAAGAGACAGAGGGGGAAAGAGACAGCAGGGGAAAGAGACAGAGGAGGAAAGAGACAGAGGGGGAAAGAGACAGAGGGGGAAAGAGACAGAGGGGGAAAGAGACAGGAGGAAAGAGACAGAGGGGGAAAGAGACAGAGGGGGAAAGAGACAGAGGGGGAAAGAGACAGAGGAGGAAAGAGACAGAGGGGGAAAGAGACAGAGGGGGGAAGAGACAGAGGGGGAAAGAGACAGAGGAGGAAAGAGACAGAGGGGGAAAGAGACAGAGGAGGAAAGAGACAGAGGGGGAAAGAGACAGAGGGGGAAAGAGACAGAGGGGGAAAGAGACAGAGGGGGAAAGAGACAGAGGGGGAAAGAGACAGACACAGAGATAGAGAGACAGACAGAGAGACTGATACAGAGACAGAGAGATAGACACAGACAGACAGACATGGATAGAGACTGACACACAGACAGAGACACAGACAGACAGACTGGGTGAGAGACAAAGAGACAGTTAATCTCCCGGGCAACGCCCGAGTACTATAGCTAGTTGGATATATGATTGATCTTACCACCTCTGTTTTTACTGTTCTTCTGTTATTTTTCTTGCAAATATATGAATAAATTGAAAATTGGGTGTTACCATTACCCTTATATGATTACATTGCAACATATCGGTATTGCACATTATAAATAATCTAATAATGAATGTTATCTGCGGTGTCACCAGGCTTGCGGCTAGAATCATGTGGAGGATAGAGAGAGAAGGAGGTGGCCTGACGGAGGGATGCTTGGTCTCCGTCGATGATCTGCAAAACCACATAGATGACTTTGATTCGGAGGAGAAGAATGGACTGATGGAAGATGTTCAGACATTTCTGGATTATTGGCCAAACCAGGATAAACAGTACAGCATGCAATACGTCTCACACATTTTTGGAGTGGTAAGTCTAAATTGCGATGACAGATGTCTTGTTGATCCCATTGCTGTAGGTGATTCCTGTGCTACCAACAGAAGACCTCTTGAGGTTGTCATACCACTTTGGCAAGATCAAAAGATGTTCGACTGCTTTGTTGATAGATCTTGGGTGAAAAGGATTGGGCATGTTGCATATCAGCATGCCCGATCTCCTGTTCACAGAAGAGATAAGCAGCAAATGATTCCTCCTTCTACTTAAAAACACATACCCTCTTGCCAATGTAACGGGGTGCCAGGGGTGCCTCTGGCCTTGTAGTCGTGGCCCTTGCAGTCAGGCTTACCCCTGGTTCCACCGTCACTATGGGGACAGGAGATGACTTGGTGGGGCAGAGTGTGGTGGTGATGCAGATGTTATCTGGCGCACAAACACTCTTCAGGCAGGGTTCGATGCAATGAACAAACATTCTTTTATTCTTCACAAAGTCCCAAACAAAGCAATAAAGGTGATGATACGCTTTCTTAGCTGGGGGAAGCCTGTCCTTGCGTCCCCTCCAGTGGGGATGTGCCTGACTACTCCACTTTGCCCGGCTCCCACTTCTGGCTACCCACAGCCCGGACCCACACCGGACTGCTTCACACTATGAGGTTCCGCCCGCTCCTTTTCTCACCGGCTTCCCTGATTTCCAGCTCCCACACTCTGCCCCGGCTCTGCTGCTCCGCTCCTGTCCCCGAGACGACTGCTCCCTTGATCTAATCTTTTTCTCACACCCTTGCTCTCTCCTCCCCTTGTCTCTGCCGGCTCCTCCTCTCCACTGTGGTGACAGCCGTCCCACCCGGCCACTAGGGGTACCCTAACACAATACACATGCACATACAAATAAAACATTTTTATTAATAACATTTCCGGGTTAACTATGCTCCCTTTTGCAGGGGGTCTGCTCACCCACTGCATACCTCCCCTCTTAAAACCCGAGCCTCCCGGCACGGCTCTTACTTAAAACACACAGAAGCACGTAAAGTCTGCAATACCGTCCACAATAGGCGCAGCACCCACACAGAGGGCTCCAGTGTGCCCAGTTCTCCTCCTCTGGACGGCCACCAGTGTGCGCAGCTCTCCTCCTCTGGACGGCCACCAGTGTGCGCAGCTCTCCTCCTCTGGACGGCCAGCAGTGTGCCCAGTTCTCCTCCTCTGGACGGCCACCAGTCCCGCGCAGCACTCCTCCTCTGGACGGCCACCAGTGTGCGCAGCTCTCCTCCTCTGGACGGCCACCAGTGTGCCCAGTTCTCCTCCTCTGGACGGCCACCAGTCCCGCGCCCGGCGGTTTCTGCAGCGCTCCCGGTCCTTCTTTCAACTAGCGCCCGGAGGCTCAACAGCGCTCCCGGTCTTAGATGGGCGCCCGGAGGCTTGGCAACAGCGCTCCCGGTCTTAGATGGGGCGACTGCCCGTACAAACACACAGAAGGGAGCTCGTCCCGTGAAACTTTAAAAGAACTTCTGCCGGCTAAACGGCGCCGGACTTAAACAACAGATCAGCAGTGGTGACTTACTCTGGGGGCCAGGCCCTCTTCCATTCCTCCGCTTGGGCCTGGATGTATGCCCCCAGGGATTGTCCCGGCTGCTGACGGATCCTCTGGAAGGACGCAGGGGCGTAGGGTGGCTCCACAGGCGCAGCTGCTGCAGCTCCTCTCGGTGGTGAAGGCGTCGCTGCCCCTGACAATCTTGCTGGTAACGGCGGCGGTGTCAATGCTGAGACTGGGTAGAGTGGAGACGGGTCCTCGTTTCCCGCTCCTAAACAGACTCCACCCCCAGCCCCACGCATCATCTTGACTCCTCCGCTGAGGTACTTCTTTTTCTTCTTCCGTGCCCTGGAGCTGGCGCCTCCCCTCTTTGGGCGGAGTACTCCATGCTTTCTCTTCGGCACCGGCCAGCCCCAGGCTCTTCTTTCGGCGCCAATTTTCCGCGCCTTTTCTTCCTCACAGATAACGGCCTCCTTGCCGCCATCTTGTACCCGGTCCAACGCTACGGGTACTGGGTTCTCTTCCCACCACAGGACTGGAAATCTTGTATCCTGGTCCGGATCCTGTGCTTCAGGCACGACCCGATCTCCAGCCTCCTGGGTCCCTGGCAGGGGACTCGGATCCTGCCGACTACGCCACATGTAACGGGGTGCCAGGGGTGCCTCTGGCCTTGTAGTCGTGGCCCTTGCAGTCAGGCTTACCCCTGGTTCCACCGTCACTATGGGGACAGGAGATGACTTGGTGGGGCAGAGTGTGGTGGTGATGCAGATGTTATCCGGCGCACAAACACTCTTCAGGCAGGGTTCGATGCAATGAACAAACATTCTTTTATTCTTCACAAAGTCCCAAACAAAGCAATAAAGGTGATGATACGCTTTCTTAGCTGGGGGAAGCCTGTCCTTGCGTCCCCTCCAGTGGGGATGTGCCTGACTACTCCACTTCGCCCGGCTCCCACTTCTGGCTACCCACAGCCCGGACCCACACCGGACTGCTTCACACTATGAGGTTCCGCCCGCTCCTTTTCTCACCGGCTTCCCTGATTTCCAGCTCCCACACTCTGCCCCGGCTCTGCTGCTCCGCTCCTGTCCCCGAGACGACTGCTCCCTTGATCTAATCTTTTTCTCACACCCTTGCTCTCTCCTCCCCTTGTCTCTGCCGGCTCCTCCTCTCCACTGTGGTGACAGCCGTCCCACCCGGCCACTAGGGGTACCCTAACACTATACACATGCACATACAAATAAAACATTTTTATTAATAACATTTCCGGGTTAACTATGCTCCCTTTTGCAGGGGGTCTGCTCACCCACTGCACCAGTATCAAGCATGCATGTGCGTAAGGAGATCATGGAAAAAAGCTGTTGTTTGTCCGACAGATACTGAAGGTGCATGGTCTCCTTTGCTCTTTAGATGGTGGAGCCATATAGTGACTATCTTATCAGGACTGGAGAAACTTCTCAAAACTGGCATCTTAAGGTACCGTCACACTAAGCGACGCTCCAGCGATCCCACCAACAACCTGACCTGGCAGGGATCGCTGGAGCGTCGCTACACGGGTTGCTGGTGAGCTGTCACACAGGCAGATCTCACCAGCAACCAGTGACCAGCCCCCAGCCAGCAGCGACGTGTGGAAGCTGCGCTTGGTAACTAAGGTAAATATCGGGTAACCAACCCGATATTTACCTTGGTTACCAGCGCACACCTCTTAGCGCTGGCTCCCTGCACTCCTAGCCAGAGTACTCATCGGGTTAATTACCCGATGTGTAGTCTGGCTATCTGTGCAGGGAGCAGAAGTTGGCTCCCTTCTCACTGCACATTCAGTTGTTGCTGTCTCGCTGTCACACACAGCGATGTGTGCTTCACAGCGGGAGAGTTTCGCGGGCGGAGGGGACGCGCTCGCCACGCTCGGGTCCGGGGCTTCTGCTGCTACTGCTCAGTGGCTCGAGTGGTGGGCCGGACCCAGGGACTCGAGCAGCGCTCCTCACCCGTGAGTGAAAGGGGATGGTTGGTTTGGGGAGAGAGTTCGTGACGCCACCCACGGGACGTGGGGATGATGGCACCACCGCTGCTGGTGACGGGGATCCCGGGAGAGATGGTAGGGAGCAGCGAGGATGTTGTCCCCTCCGTAGGTAGCGGGTTGGTGATCCCGGGGCCCGGTGGTGTAACGGGGAGGCTGGATGGCTGGGGTGCAGGGTTTCAGGGACAGCGCGGCGCGGTGCCGGACGGCACTGGTGTACTCACTCAGACAATCAATGACAGAGTCTCTGGTAAACCAAACGGCCGGATGGACGGGTCCATCAGCCGGCTGCAGTGTTGTGCTCTCCCCGGACGGCTGATGGTGGCTGTCTTTCCCTGCACTTTTTAGAATGTTCTGACTCCTGTGGTTGCCCACCGGTAGTCCGCTCCCCGGCGTATAGGTGCCGTAGGAGCCCGTTTTGCCCGCAGGCGCTGGCCCTTGGATCTCTAGCCTGTGGCGGTGGCTGTATATCCTCACGGTGTGGACTTTTGCCTTCTGTCGGGTCTTGGTTGTTGGGAAACCCCTGGGGTTCCTGTCACACTCAGATTTGACTATTGTCGGCGGCTCCAAGCCTGGTCGGGGTCCGATGGCCCTGCCTGTGTGCTTAGCTTCACTCCGCTCCCCGGTTTGGTACCGGTGGGCCACCGCCTAGCCCCGGTCCTATGGCTCTGCAGAGTTCCGCTAACTCCTGCAGACGGCCACCACCATCTGCCAACCTTGCTGTCAGTGCTTGGGCTCCGACCCAGACACTTGCAGTTTCTGACCTCTCACTTTCACCTCCTGAACTCATCTACTGCTTTTCCCGCCTCCAGGCCTGTGAACTCCTCGGTGGGTGGGGCCAACCGCCTGGCTCCGCCCCACCTGGTGTGGACATCAGACCCTGGAGGGAGGCAACAAGGGTTTTTGGTTGACTGTTGTTACTGTCTAGGGTGGGGGGTATGTATGTTGGTATGTATGTGATTAGCTGGCTAGTCCAGGGCGTCACAAGAGCAACAACTAAAAAATGATCCAGGACATTCAGCAACAACCAACAACCTCACAGCAGGGGCCAGGTTGTTGCTGGATGTCACACACAGCAACATCGCTAGCAACATCGCTGTTACGTCACAAAAGTCGTGCCTCAGCAGCGATGTTGCTAGCGATATTGCTTAGTGTGACGGTACCTTTTAGTGTTAGGACATGACTTAGGTTTTATGCAAATGAATCTGAATGATTCAGATTTTTGCACGGTAGACTTTAGGCCATGTCACACACAACGACTTACCAGCGATCCCGAAAACGATGTGACCTGATAGGGATCGCTGGTAAGTCGCTGGGAGGTCGCAGGTGAGATGTCACACAGTCAGACCTTAGCAACGATGCAGGAACGATACAGGTCGCAGTAGCGACCTGTATAGCGATCTCAGCAGTCACTGTGACCCTGTCACACAGTGTCACACAGCGATGTGTCCTGCACAGCAGGACATCGCCTTTGAAGAAAATGGCCTGGACCATTCGGCAACGACTAGAGATCTCACAGCAGGGGCCTGATCGCTGGTAGGTGTCACACATAACGAGATCGCTAATGGGATCGCTACTGATCTCGTGACTCAGCAGCGATCTCGCTAGCGATCTCGTTATGTGTGACGGTACCTTTTGTGTAGAATGTGTTGGATTAAGATGTGCCAAATTCATTCATGGGAAACTATCAGCTGGACTGTTCTATTTTAATAGGACAGCAGCATGATGTGGGGACAAAGACCCTGATTCCAGCAATGTATCACTTCGTTTGCTGGGTGCAGCCGTTGTGATAGAATCAGTCTCTTCTGTAGATCTAGTAGAGCTCAGTTGTTGAGCTGTGTTCATCCCTGGCCACACCGCTGATTTCTGTGTGCATTGTGTGAACTGCTAATCAGTGCTTCTGATGTGGGTGGATTAAGGCCCTGTCACACACAGAGATAAATCTTTGGCAGATCTGTGGTTGCAGTGAAATCATGGACATATTGTTCCATTTGTACACAGCCACAAACCTGGCACTGATTGTCCACAATTTCACTGCAACCACAGATCTGCCGCAGATTTATCTCTGTGTGTGACAGGGCCTTTAGAAGGCACAAGGCCAGTTGTCCTGTAGTGATAATATCTTGCTGATAAAACACTGATTGCATTGAAAGAGCAAAACACAGCCCAGTAAGTGGTATCTTAGGGTTTCTGCCCCTACATCACGAATCTCTCAGATTACATAGCAAAAACTTGATGTCACAATGTTACTTCGACAGACAGGTGGCTCCTATGCTGACCCTAACGATAGGGGACCCTAGGCTACTATACCTCACCTTCAGATTACTCCTAATGGTGGAGATGCTGAAGTCCTGTGCCTTTCTATACTCCCGGGAAATACTACTCTATTACCCCCTTCCCCCAGGGAGGGACAGGGCAGGACTGAGATGGTAAACAGATAAGGACAGACAAGGGAAAACCAAAACTCTAGCATACTGCACAAACACAGGAATAGAAGAAGAGAGCCTCAGAAGACAAGTAAGAGCAGATAGGTAGCAACAAAAAGGCAACGGGTTAACCCCACAACCACACACAGCATCAGGCATAACACCTGATAGTTAGTCTGTGGAGGTGTGGTGATCCAAATTAAGATAAACTATAGCTGACATAGGTGGAAGGATCAAGCCAACATATGTAGGAGGGGAGGAAATGTGATTGGCTCCCTCACAGCAGGTGATCAAAGGAGAATAGCAAGCAGGTTAGCAGAGATTAACCCTTGCTAATATGCCTCTGAATTAGCAACAGGTTGATGCCCGAGTATGCCTGTGCAACACCCCGGGGTCAAGGGGTTTTCACCCAACACATTGCCAGGCCGTGGGTGCAGATCTTCTGCGTCGTCACGGGCTGGCCTTGCCCGGTTTTGTGACCCCGAGTCGTATAGAAGGGAGGGAAGGCAGTGGTTGGGTAATATGGAGGGAACGGGTGGTAAAGACGGTGAGGAAAGTCTTTTTAGATCGTGACGCCACCTGTGATCCGCGGCCAGAGATGGGGCCGCAGCTGCGGGTGCTGCTCTACAGGGCTGATGGTGTAGGTTGCAACCGGGATGGTGTCACTCCCCACAGGCGGAGCGGGGTTATCCCGGGGAGGATGAGTGAGGATGGACAGGAGTGGTGGTAGTCCCCGATGGCGCCGCAACGCTGGGTGCTGGCGCCGGTAAAGGAGAGGCAGAGACAGGGGATGCGGTTCCAGGTCTTTTTACTCACTGGTTGGTCAAGGGCTGCCCCAGAGTACTGTTCTCTGCCACGATGGGCTCCAGCTGATCCCAGATAGTCGGCGGTCACTGCCGATGCCCGTGAAAATCTTTCTAGTGGAGTGTCCCATGTTTGCTATCTGGAACCCGGGCCGAGCCTCCAGCTACAAGCCACGGGTGCCACAAAGGAAGAACAACACTCTACTGCTGCTGTCCATCTGAGATGTTATCTCAAGCTGTGCCCGGGAAGGTCTGTCTTGGTGAGATGGTTGCACCTACTTCTACCCCAAGTGGTGCCGCCCCCTGTGGTTCTATTTACAATTTGCCATTGGCAACTAAAGCCCTAAACTAAAGACTGATTTAATTAATTAATATATAACTTTTAATTCATTATTTTAAGATCTTTAGGACAAAATAGTTAAAAACGCAGAATACCGTGGTCTGTCTTCAACTGATATAGATGATCATTCTATCATGAGAAATTTCCTATTCAGACTAACTAAATGTCTATGAGTAGTATCTATATCATTTCTATCATGAATGACCATTGGTGTTCGCTAATTAAAATATAACAGACAGTAGCCTCCCCAACATGTTTCGCTACACTGGCGTCATCAGGGGGCTGAGGCTAATACTGACTTACTCTGTTTCAAAGGACCTTTTATTGTCTTCTATAAACTGATATCAATATTGGCCAATAGTCATCAGTGTTATTGGTATCAAAAGGACAAGAAACCTATCATATTGAGAGGAGTGTACTTTCTTTTAAGATCATGCAAACTGATTCATTCTTTGAACTATCTATCATATCACTGCACATGTATTGGGCACATTCACCACTCACATGTTTCCTGCTCATATGTCACAATCCAATCATAATATCCAAATCCCGTCCAATAACTGAGCTCCTGCCACCGCGCTGGGGATTAGCGCTGCTGATATCATCACGTTTATGTCTGGTTAATTCTACCGCACATGCGTCCGCACTTAGATTCAAAGAGGATAATTTTACACATCGCGCATGCGTCTGCACTTAAACCTGCTTTACACCATAAGATCCAGCATACGATATCGTATGCGATCGTACCCGCCCCCATCCTATGTGCGGCACGTTCAATTTGTTGATCGTGTCGCACAAACGAATAACCCCCCCATCACACGTACTTACCCTTCCATACAACCTCAATGTGGGCGGCGAACATCCACTTCCTGGAGTGGGAGGGACGTTCGGCGTCACATCGACGTCACGCGGCAGCCGGCCAATAGAAGCGTAGGGGCGGAGATGAGCGGGACGTAAACATCCCGCCCACCTCCTTACTTCCGCACTGCCGGCGGGAGCCGCGGGATGCAGGTAAGCTGTGTTCATCGTTCCCGGGGTGTCACACACTGCGATGTGTGCAACCCCGGCTACGACGAACAACCTGACGTTCAATTTTTAGGAATTGAACGACGTGCATGCGATGAACGTTTTACCGTTCAATCGCAATCGCAGGTAGCTGTTACATGCTACAATGTAACTTACGATGCCGGATGTGCGTCACTTACGACTTGACCCCGCCGACACATCGTAAGATATATTGTAGCGTGTAAAGCGCCCTTTAGACTCCGAAATAGAGTAATTTTACATATCGCGCATATTCTCTCAGTGTAGTTAGAGAGAGGGGAGCCAGCACGATCTGAAAATGGCATGCATCATATAAAAAGTGCAAATTCACAGATTTATTCCAACTGTACTGTAATATAAATGAGATTTTTAGCAAATAATTGATCAATTCTTTGAGCCACCCCTGCCAACGTCACGGCAAATCTCAATAGGGGGGTCCTACTCTATGTTTTGTATTTCATGTGCCATGCGGCCTCCTAGATAAAGTTAAAAGCAGAACCATAATAGAGCACACATACCTGTAACCTGTATATATAACTCAGTGTAGTTAGGTAGCAGCAGAAAGAGCAACTTCCACAGGGATTAGAACGTTCCTGTAGTTTTGATAGCCAATCCTTTTCGGGGTTCCCTCTAGACTGAATGTGAGTCAAAGATTCTCTCAGATTCTTCCCCCTATGATATGTAATATTTGGAGTAACTCCGATTACCGATTTTAGGTCGGGGTCAGCTCTTAGGATGGGACAATATTTTTTCAGAATGTTATAAACCTCTGTAGAGCATTCATCATAGGTGTCTATGACCCTTACTGGTGAATTCTCAGTTTTCTTCATGCTTTTAATCAAGAGATCATCACAATTCCTTTTGCCCTATTAAAGGCTTTATGCAAAACCCTTTTAGGGTATCCTCTCGCGGTAAAGAATTTGAATAGTCTGCTACATTCTATCCCGAAACTCTTATAATCGGAACAATTTCTACGGGCTCTCATATATTGACCCACTGGGATCTCCGATTTCATTGGAGTGGGGTGCCAGCTATCCCAATGCAACAAATTATTTGTTGCAGTCGGTTTTCTATAGGTGCTTGTCTGTATATTGCAACCCTCATCAATGGTGATCGTTAGATCCAAAAAATTGATGATTTTATTCCAAATTTCTTGGGTAAAGAACATTCCAATCTCATTATTATTCAAAATCATAACAAAATCCTGAAAAATGTCCACTTCACCATCCCATAGGATAAGTACATCATCGATGTACCTACCCCAAAATAAGATGTGACTAGTGTAAAAACTTAGATCCTCAGAAAAAACAGAAACATCCTCCCACCACCCTAAAAATAAATTTGCAAAAGTGGGCGCACAAGTAATACCCATGGCGGTACCCCTGATCTGATGATAAAGGGTACCGCCAAAGGTAAAAGAATTGTGCATCAACACAAACCGCAATAGTGATAACAAGGCAACAGGCAACCGCTCCTATTCCTAGTTCATGATCAATGATACTATATAGCCCTTCCACATCTAGACTAGCTAGAATAGTCGTCTTTGAAACATTAAGGCCACGTAACTTTAGAACAAGATCTTTCATGTCTCTAATAAAGGAGGGTAGCACCTGTACGAATGGGGATAATAGTTCATCTATATATCTGCTGCCACCCTCTGTAAGGGAGTCATTGCCCGAGACGATTGGTCTACCGGGTATTTGGACCACGTTCTTATGCACTTTTGGGAGTGCATAGAACGTGGCCAATGTAGGATGAGGATTATACATCTCCTTATATTCATCCTCAGTGATCAAGGATGCTGATAACGCAACTTTCAGTAGGGCCTGTAAATCTGAGAGGTATTTTTCAGTAGGATCTTCATTCAGAATCGTATAAGTTTTCTTATTATACAATAGTTTTTTTGCTATTTTTTACATAATCCACCGTGTCCATCAGGACAATGATGCCCCCTTTATCCAAGCCCTGTATAGTCACCTTCTCTAGATCTTCAAGGTCACTCAATGCTTTTGACTCGGATGGGCTAAGGTTTTTTGGGTGGTAATGCAATTTACAGTTGATTTTCTTGAAATCTTCCCCTACCATATTCACAAAGGTGTCTATATTATGGTATTGGGGAAAAAGGAGGGGTATTCTTACTTTTTGGTTTTAATGATGAGAAAGGAGGTACAGGTTCATTCATATTCCCATCAGTGCCCTCCTCTAAAGTTTCTAAAATTCTGATTGCTTCATCTTCTCTCTTTTTAATAACAGTAGGATCCCTATTCTTTATTATATGGTATTTGTGTAAAGCCAACCTCCTTGCAAATAAATGTAAATCTTTTGTCCAAATGAACGGATCATATTTTCGAACTGGTGTAAACGATAATCCTTTCCTCAATACCGGAGTATGTGCCTTTTCCAATTTTATTGATGACATATTAAATATTTGCAAGTCCCTTTCTGGTGGCATTGCATTATTTATTGCGCTATCAGCTAAAAAGATTGATTTGTCAAAATCATCTCGCTTGTACTTGTTTGTGGGGTCACTGCTAGATTTGTCACATTTTGTTGAGATGTACCCTGAGGGAGCATGACTTGTAACTGACCTGTAGTTAATTGCATATTTCCCATTCTCGTGGTCACATTCGATTGTGTCACATCTCCTGTTTGAAGAGTATTCTGGACCAGACCATTTTGTACTGAAATTTTACCCTGAATTCCATTCTGTAACAGGCCTGTCATATTTGGAAAAGTAGACATATTCCCAAAGACAACTGGAGCCTGTACTAGGCCAGTTTGTATTTGAGTCTGATTTTGAATCCCATTCTGTAACGTAATGGTCATATTCGGAATAGGTGTAACATTCCCAGGGGCGACTTCAGTCTGCGTGTTCTGTCCCCTCTTAAAGTTTGTGAGACAGATGATAAGAAAGAGAAGGAATTGCTGTTTGATAGATCCCGATTTTTTCCAATTCGTTCTGCTGTCCATGATCTAGAAAATAAGCTTTTTCTCTCTTTATTAGTTCTATTTGGACCACCCTTCCGTTTAGTGGGATTTCTATTGGGATTACCACCCGTAGAGCTGTCCGATTCCGAAAAATCAGTCTCGGAAAAATCTGTCTGTCGTGATTTATTCTGTCTTACTGACCTTCTCCCAAACCTATATACTTCCCCCCTTTCAAAATCAGTTAGATCTCTTATATATTTTTGATGTTTACGTTCCTTAATTTCTTTCTTAACTGTCTCAATATTTTTTCTGTAGGTTTAGTTCTAGTCTGGCAAAATCAGGTTGTGATGAGAATTGTTGTATATTTATTATCTCTTTTTCAAACTGTTCATTGATTTTGTTTAGATTTTTCCTTTCAAATTCCAGGAGATAATTCATCATTCTGAGGGAGTTATCTGTTAATAAATCCTCCCATCCTTTCATAAATTCAGTATTCTCTCTGTGTGTATTGGGGGCTATCTGTATCCTTAATCCCCTATATATACAATTCTCTTCATTAGATATATCGAAGGTTTTACATACACGGCATTTATTTAAGGGTTTAAGGCCATGTGCCCACGGGGATAGTGTCCTGCGGTTATATCTGCAGGACATTCCGCAGGAGCTCCCAGGAAACCGCACCACAACTGTTGTCTGTTTCCATGCTGCAGAATGTCCTGCGGATATGGTGCGGGCATTCTGTATTGAGGATACAGTACCATGGCTTCGGCACTGCATCCTCAATGCAGAACAAGTGATGCAGTGATCGGGTGTTCATACTTACCTCCATCATGCAGCACCTCGCTTTCCGGCGGCCGGGTCACTCTGTCAGCGTCTGCAGGAGAAGGTGGGCGGGCCTGAACTAGCTCCGGCTGTCACATGACCGGAGCTCGTGCAGGCCCTGCCCACCTCTTCCTTCCTGTACCTGGATTCACCGCACTCCTGTACACCGGACGGAGAAAGTGACTCCGGTGAGGCAGGTAAGTATATGGGACCCTGCGGAGAAATCCGCAGGAATAATTGACATGCTGCTGATTTTTCCGCAGGGAAATCTGCATTATTTCCGCTGCGGAAAAATCTGCAGCGTGGGCACAGCATTTCCCAAATGCCATAGAAATGGCTGGGGAGTAGCTGTGCTGAAGATTGTTGAAAAATCCGCAGAATTTCCGCGAAAAATCCGCGGCAAATTCGGCACATTTTCCGCAGCGTGGGCACATAACCTAAAGGTCAGTGATCTTGTGACGTTTATCTACCTCCATGCAATAATTTTCGTATCACAAAGAAATACAGAGAATATTTGGACATTTTGTTGTTTATTCACGATGTAGGACCTAAAAAGACTAATAATAAAGATTTTTCTATTTTATTTCTATATTTTTTTGGCCTATTATAATAGTCATCAATATTTATAGAGCAATGTATTCTGAACATATGAATATACTAGAATCACTTGTTTAAGACAAAAATTTTATTTACATTTACTCTGAGTAGGCGGAATAATGATAATGAATAAGAGGGGAGGATTCATATAAAAAGACATTTTCAAAAATATCTCATTAGAATAACATTGAAATTTATAACAGCTTGACAAGGGTTATTCCTGTGTGATATGGCAAGATAGCCTATATATAATAACTTAGAAGTGACATAAATATAGTACCCTAATAGGGCTCATAGCTAAGGCTATATGATTTCTCTGAGCCAGGGGATTCAAAAAGAAATGTCACAAAATAGAGTTATGTGGATATAAAATAAGTGATTCTGTTTTTTCTAAGTCCGTGAGCATGCGCTGTTATCTGCTATGTTTGCCCTGCAATGCAGCTAAATAGGTTAATGACTCGCTGCTATAATAAGGAGAAAAGTTTCTCTCCGTCTAAGTCCGCGAGCATGCGCTATCTGGAGAGAGTTCTGTTTCCCGACGCATGCGAGGTATGTGAAATTACACTCCCTGAGTTTACAGTAAGGGGCCCTTTGCACACTACGACATCGCAAGCCGATGCCGAGTGCGATAGTCCCCGCCCCCGTCGCAGCAGCGATATCATGGTGATAGCTGCCGTAGCGAACATTATCGCTACGGCAGCTTCACATGCGCTTACCTGCCCTGCAACGTCGCTCTGGTCGGCGAACCGCCTCCTTCCTAAGGGGGCGGGTCGTGCGGCATCACAGTGATGTCACACGGCAGGCGACCAATAGAAGCGGAGGGAGGGGCAGAGATGAGCGGGACGTAAACATCCCGCCCACCTCCTTCCTTCCGCATAGCCGGCCGGGACGCAGGTTGGAGATGTTCGTCGCTCCTGCGGCTTCACACACAGCGATGTGTGCTGCCGCAGGAACGAGGAACAACATCGTAACATCGGTCTTTCCCAATTCATGGAAATGACCGACGCTACACCGATGATACGATTACGACGCTTTTGTGCTCGTTAATCTTATCAAAAATGCTTTACACACTACGATGTCGAGAGCGACGCCGGAAGCGCGTCACTTTCGATTTGACCCCACCGACATCGCACCTGCGATGTCGTAGTGTGCAAAGGGCCCCTTTGTGCGAACGCACGCGCGATATGTAAAATTACTCTATTTTGGAGTCTGAGTGCAGACGCATGCGCGATGTGTAAAATTATCTTCTTTGAATCTAAGTGCGGACGCATGTGCGGTAGAATTAACCCGACGTAACTGCGATGATAGCAGCGCTAATCCGGATGTAATTCCCAGTGCGGTGGTAGGAGCTCGATTATTGTCCGGGATTTGGATATTATGATTGGATTGTGACATATGAGCGGGAAACATGTGAGTGGCGAATGTGCCCAATACATGTGCAGTAATATGATAGATAGTTCAAAGAACGAATCAGTTTGCATGATCTTAAACGAAAGTACACTCCTCTCAATATGATAGGTCTCTTGTCCTTTTGATACCAAATAACACTGATGACTATTGGCCAATATTGATATCAGTTTATAGTCAAGACTATAAAAGGTCCTTTGAAACAGAGTAAGTCAGTATTAGCCTCAGCCCCCTGATGACGCCAGTGTGGCGAAACATGTTGGGGAGGCTACTGTCTGTTATATTTTAATTAGCGAACACCAGTGGTCATTCATGATAGAAATGATATAAATACTACTCATAGACATTTAGTTAGTCTGAATAGGAAATTTCTCATGATAGAATAATTATCTATATCAGTTGAAGACAGACCACGGTATTCTGAAATTTTAACTATTTTGTCCTAAAGATCTTAAAATAATGAATTAAAAGTTATATATTAATTAATTAGATCAGTCTTTAGTTTAGGGCTTTAGTTGCCAATGGCAAATTGTAAATAGATTATTAATGACCCCTACGCTGACTGATAGAACAAGTTTTCATAGGCCCCCAGTGGTTGTTCTAGCGACTGGGGAAGTCCCAAGCTTCGTGATGGCTCACTACCCTGTCTGCCCTAGTCCACCCCCCTGTGGGAAGTACCTTATTGTTGTGTGTGTGTGTGGTTTTGTGAAGGCGCCGACAGTTAACCCTCTCCTAACAGGGGATGGATATTACCCCTTAAAGGAGGTGAAATACCCTGTGGCGCCTGAAGCTTCAGGGGCGCCACACCTGCGTACATCACAGACACCAGAGGAGTTATGAGGCGGAGTGCCAAAATCTGTAGTCTGAACAGAACCCGACACCGCCATGACAGTCGGCAAAGTTTGTGAAAATCTTTGTGACACTTGCCGGTAGGTTCCCATTAGGAAGAGTGCCCCTGTTAGTTAATTTAATGCATCTTTTATGTACTCACATCAGGGCCTTGAAAGTATTTCTATCATGATTGAAACCACTTTTGTGGATGAAAACTGGTCATGTGAACAGAGCCTTGAAAAGCTGAATCTTGGATGTTTAGTTAGGGCAGATAATAAAGAGGTCCCGACATTACGACGATGAGCTTTGTACTGCTCTATTCCAACATCAATGAGTAAAAGCCATTGGATGCCAGTAAGTGTTGGCAGTAAGTGTTAGGCAGCTGTAGTAATTTTTGTTGTCCGGTACTGTTGGTGGGTATGTCATTCATCTTAGGCATTTTTTTTATTGGTCATGATGGAGTATCAGGTCACACATTTGCTTACTGACCGTCTCCTTTTTCTGTGTCTTCATCTCCCTTGTTTTCTTTACATGGAAAGATAAGCTGTAACGGATTTACTTTAAGCGATCAGAGAGGCCTTCAAGCCGTCGGAGTTGGAATTTTCCCAAATCTCTGCCTCGTTAACCATAACTGCTGGCCGAACTGCACGGTGATATTCAACAATGGCAAGTAAGTAGAATATTTCCTGCTGAATTACGTGTGGCAATAGTAGGTCATTGTAGATGCTGAATTTAATTTTTTGTATTTCAACCAGAAACCCTCCACGCACAAAAATGTAGAAGAATTTTGCCGAGAAACAGTAAAAAAATGCAAAAAAATCCAATGCTTTATATCAGATTTTAACTTTCAAGATTAGAATAAGGCAATAACAAGTTCGTGTTGAAACCCCCCCCCAATATCTCTCCCTTATAGTCCAAAAATTCTTTTTTTAGGCCCATGGGCTCTTTGTGGTCCATTGTATGGTGTCTCACTGTTATGATAGAGAATACCAGGGGATGTGTATTTCCATATTCCAGTCTCGAATGGAGCCATTCAGAGATGTAGTGTGGATCGGTAAGGTTTTGCTTGGCCGAGTGTGATTTGCAAACCCTAGTCTTTAGTTTTCTAGTGACAATATCTTTCCTCCCGCCATTGGTAGTGACTTGCTTTCTCTAAATCTTCCACACTAGGTTGGCACCTCCCAATCCACCACTGTAGGCGAGTGTGGAGGGCATCCCATTTTACCATGGCCCTGTTAACATATACAAGGTACCCAGTCTTATCTTCGGCTATAAACCCAAAGCCTTCGGTGTGATTAAAGTCGATGATCTTGCCTTGGGGGCAGTCATTTTCAAAGTCTTCTCTCTTCAGCCCAACCAGCTACTCGCAGGCTAAGGCATCTGCCCTCAACCTCTCTTCCACCACATCTAACATCTCGGCCGTTTTCAGGGAGAAACCGTAGACAGGGGGCAGAAGACCACAACTTATCTGGCTTCAGTCGATGGCAAAGCGGGGTGGGGCTCTGGATGGCTGACTCACTCGTGCAGGTGGCAGGACTTGTTCAAAAAAGGTTTGCCAATTTCAAATTTGGTACAAGCCCACAACAGTCTCAGGACTACCAATAACTCTTCTCCACCATTGTTCTCACTTAGGCTAAGTTCACATTTCCGCTAAAATCTATCAGTCACAATCCGCTGCTCTTGTAAACAGCGGAATCCGTTTAGCGGATTCCGCTGCTCCCATAGACTTGTATGAGCAGTGGATTGTGACTGATGATGCTGCGTTGCACCCTCCGCCCGACTGATCAGTCGTGGAACGACTGACCGCCGGGCGGGAGGAACGCAGCATGTAACGTTTTTTGAGCAGCGAGATCCGTCGGATTTCGCTGCGCATGCTCTCTGGCTCCCTGCACACGTCACCAGCTTTGGTTGGTTACCCGATATTTACCCTGGTTACGGTGCAAGGAGCCAGCGCTAAGCGGTGTAGGCCCGTAACCAAGGTAAATATCGGGTAACCAAGGTAAACATCGGGTGCTTTGCTGTTACCCGATATTTAGGCTGGTTACGTGTGCAAGGAGGCCGACACTTCCCCGCTCGGCCCCGCCCCCTCCCGCACTCCGCACATGTATGTACACACACACACATACACACACCTGTCCCCAGCCATGCAGACAAGCACTGACACCCTCGTCTGGCCCCGCCCCCTGCTCGGCTCCGCCCCCTCCCGCACTTTGCATGTGCACACACATACATACATACATGCACATACACACACTCACTCACACATACACTCACCTGTCCCCAGCCATGCAGACCGCAGCACTTCTACTGACATCCTCAGCGCCTGGCCCCGCCCCCCGCTCGGCTCCGCCCCCTCCCGCACTTTGCATGTGCACACACATACATACATACATACATACATACATACATGCACATACACACACTCGCTCACTCACAGATACACTCACCTGTCCCCAGCCATGCAGACCGCAGCACTTCCACTGACATCCTCAGCGCCTGGCCCCGCCCCCCGCTCGGCTCCGCCCCCTCCCGCACTTTGCATGTGCACACACATACATACATACATACATACATACATACATACATACATGCACATACACACACTCGCTCACTCACAGATACACTCACCTGTCCCCAGCCATGCAGACCGCAGCACTTCCACTGACATCCTCAGCGCCTGGCCCCGCCCCCCGCTCGGCTCTGCCCCAGAACTCCGCCCCCCCGCACACAACGGAATCCGACAAAGAATTCTGTTCTTTGTCATCCGTTGTACAGCGTTGAACAGCGCATCAGTCACATGCGTCAAGCGACGCATGTGACTGATACAAATCAACGGAAATGTGAACTTAGCCTTATGCTTCTGTTTGAGCCTCTCCTAATTTGCCACTCAGCTCACTTCCATGATAACACTTCTGCCACTTTTTCTGGATTCCAGTTCTGGTAGAATCTGCTTTCTTTCTTGCTGATGCTCACTGTGCTGTAACTACAGGCACTCTTGTGTACTAGGCCTCTACAACCCTTATATAATTGAAACCCCTCCCTGAGCTTCCCACTAATTGCTAACCCTTTCCTTACCAAATCTCCTGCAGCTAGCGGTTTTCATTTAATTCCAGCAGTTTATTCCATCCTCATAAACCATTACAGTAAAATAGAAACAAAAACAGCCTTTTTTGGGACAAAGTAATAAACATAAAGTAAAAAATCCATGTAACGCTGCACTCCTTACTCCCCCCTTCTGCAGGGACGCGCTGTCACTCACCGCTGCAGAAAGCTTCCTTTATGCTGCTCGGCGTCCCTGCGTTCCTCCATGTCGGTGCCGCCTCCTTTCCCCTCTCAAAGTCTGTGTGCACGTCACAGGACCCCTGGGAGTGCTCCTAGGCAGTGAGCGCACCACTGCCCCTCTCTTAAAGGGCCAGCGTGCCACTCCTCGGAAGTGCCTTTCAGCCTATCGCTGAGAAGAACTGGGTATATCAGGCATGCTTCCACTAAGGGAGTGGCCTGTTCAACACCATCTGTCCTGTTAGTTAGTTGATTCTGTTTAGTTGCCAGATCACCCTGTTCATCTGGTCCCGTCCTGTTTGTACGTACCTGCCCTGTTCCTATCTGTCCCTTATCCCAGCCCATCCTGCTCTGTTGGGCATCCTGTTCCAGTTCTGTCCCTGCCTCTACCTGGTCCCAGCCTGTCCTGCCTATTGACACCTGGTTCCAGTCCTGTCCCTTCCTGTACCTTATTCTAGCCCGCCCTGCCTGTGGGCAACTGGTTCCAGTCCTGTCCCTGCCTGTATCTGGTCCCAGTCTGTCCTGCCTCATTGGTACTTTTGACTGTGTCCTTCCTGGTCATGCCATCTGCCTTGCTACTGACTCTGCCTGTCTGTCCTGCCTCACTGGTGCTAATGTGGCTCCCCTGAGGCTCAGTGGCCACAGGGAATTGCATCTGGTTTAAGTTGTAATTCTCTCCCGGGTGAGAAGAGGTTAATCACTGGTTTGTTTCACTAAAGGTGGTGATACACACAGCGACGACAATGACGTTGCTGCTACGTCACCATTTTCTGTGACGTAGCAGCGACGTCCCGTCGCTGTTGCTGTGTGTGACATCCAGCAATGAGCTGGCCCCTGCTGTGAGGTCGCTGCTCGTTGCTGAATGTCCAGCTTCATTTTTTGGTCATCGCTCTCCCGCTGTGACACACACATCGCTGTGAGTGACAGCGAGAGAGCGACGAAATGAAGCGAGCAGGGAGCAGGAGCCGGCGTCTGGCAGCCTGCAGTAAGCTGTAACCAGGGTAAACATCGGGTAACCAAGGGAAGACCTTTCCCTGGTTACCCGATATTTACCTTCGTTACCAGCGTCCGCCGCTCTCGCTGCCAGTGCCGGCTCCCTGCTCTCTGCACATGTAGCTGCAGTACATATCGGGTAATTAACCCGATGTGTACTGTAGCTAGGAGTGCAGGGAGCCAGTGCTAAGCAGTGTGCGCGGCTCCCTGCTCCCTGCACATGTAGCACAGTGATGTGTGCCGTCGTTATGATCGCTGCTGCTGCGTCTGCTGTGTTTGACAGCTAAGCAGCGATCATAACAGCGACTTACAAGGTCACTGTTGCGTCACAGAAAATGGTGACGTAACAGCGACGTCGTTGTCGCTATGTGTAAACCCAGCTATACACAAACCCTGAGCTCATAACTTACATAAACACCTAGATAGTGAGCCAGTCACCACACACACAGGAAACTAGGCTGGGAAACCCTCCCCCCAGCACTGCTGAGTCATTCCGAGGTGGGGGGCCGCTCTCAATGAGTAAAAAGACAAACAGTTTAATTTTCAGAGCGAGAACAGTCTGAGACAGTGAAGAGAGAACAGGTCCCCTGGAGGGTGTGCTCCATGGAGCTCCCTTCAGGGGGACCGCCCGGGATGAGTGCTTGAGAGCTATCTCAGGGAAGGAGGAATGAGACTGAAATAGGGCGAGAGGCAGAGGCAGCTGGTGGACATGTTGGGACAAGAGGAATTGGTAGCTGAGGTCGAGCCTAACCATTCCCACAGTGACAGCGCAGTCGGGGTGCAGGACCCTCGGTTGGGGACACCTTCACGGACTCCAACAATTCTGCAGGGGATGGGGATTCCATGTCCCATTGTCCACTACTCACTTTCCCGGAGCACAGTGACATGTAGGATCTGGAGTCAAGGCTACGGTCGGACCCCACGGCGAGGACCCGCGTCACCTGCATACGGGACGGGACACTTAACACCGACAACAGGGTCCCCAAATTGCTTGAGGCTATGGGGAACTGTATGTCAGCGCAAGGAAGAAGGTCTCACACATTTCCACAGACACCGGTTATTGCCTCTGATTCACCTGGGACCGGCTGGAGTCCATGCATGGCGGTGTAAAGTGGCACCTTTGGGGAGCTTTAAGAACTGTGAGTAAACAGAACTTTGAACCGCAGCCCTCTGTGTCGCCCCGCACTTCAGCACCATCAGCTGTCCCCATCGTCCTAATCCTCGCTGGGGCTCGCTCCACCTGTGGGGAGATGGTCTATCTATGCTGCTGTGACGCCCTGGACCCCAGGGGTCATAGAACACCATCACACACATACACACCCCCTTCCCTGGTAGGGACCATCCGTCAAACAAAAACCCTTGTTGCCTCCTCTGGTTTCTGATGTCCACACCAGGTGGGGCGGAGCCAGGCGGTTGGCCCCACCCACCGAGGAGTTCACAGGCCTGGAGGCGGGAAAAGTGTCAGTACAGTTTAGTTTTGGAGTTGAAGTGAAGTGGAGTGGAGCTCAGGAGGTTGAAGTGGAGAGACTGTGTGTGTCTGGGTTGGAGCCCAGGCACCATCAGCAAGGTCGGCAGACGGTGGTGGCCGTCTGCAGGAGTTAGTGGACGTCCGCGGAACCGTAGGACCGGGGTCGGGCGGTGGCCCGCTGGTACCGAACCGGGGAATGGAGGGAAGCTAAGCACCAAGGCAGGGTACTCAGACCCCGACTGGGCTCGGAAGCCGCCTTAACGGTCAAATTCGCTGATTGCGGTCTGGACCTCAGGGGTTCATTCCCACCCAAGTCCCATCAGAAGGCAACAACCCAACCCGTCTGGATAAGAGCCACCGCCAACGGCCAGAGATCCAAGGGCCAGCGCCTGCGGGCAAAACGGGCTCTACTGACACGTACAGCCGACTGTGGGCCCCGTCCATCCAGCCGTTAGTCAATGACAGAGTCTCTGGCAAACCAATCTGAGTGAGTACACCAGTGCCATCCGGCACAGCGCTGCACCGCTGCCCCGCATCCGCGCTGCTGCCCCGCATCCGCGCTGCCTCCCCGCATCGGCACCTGCACCTATCCCCTACCCACCAACATCCATCCCCCCAACCGGGGCCCCGGGACCAACCGCCCCTACCCACGGAGGGGCCAACACCTCAGCTACTCCCCGCCATCGCTCCCGGGAACCCCCGTCATCAGCAGCGGTGGTGCTCACCATCACCACAACCCCATGGGTGGCGTCACAACCGACATCCCACCACCCAAACCTTCCCCTCTCACTCGTGGGCGAGGAGGCGCTGCTCGAGCCACCGAGGAGCAGAAGCACCAGACCAGAGCACCAGAGATTCCCCCAGGCGAGCGGCGTTCCCCAAAAACCCCTCTCCGCGCACGACACTGCATTAACATTAGCCCCGGAGGAGAGCAACATCTCGCAGTGATGGCTAATCCCTGGCCGTACACCACGGGTGGCGCTGCAAAGCATCTCCTATTCCCATCCAACACTGCTCCTGGAAGAGGAAAAGTCGCAGGAGGGGTCAGTGGCTGGGATCCCAGTCACCACTACAACCGGTGATGCCTTCCAGGCACCCTTCACCCTCCTTCCACCTCCCTCTACACCGGACAACCTTGCACCTACCTGTTTGTCTTTACATGTAGCTGACGGGGCCACAGAGCCGGGTCAGGCCAGTCACAGCAGCAATCCCAAATACCACTTGCCAGGAGATGAGTAACCCCTGAGGCCCCGTGGGGTGCTACACTAGAGATTTTGCCTGTCCATGCTGTCCATGCCATCTGCCTTGCTAATGACTCTGCCTGTCCGTCCTGCCGTGTTGGTGCTTGAGACTCTGCCTGTCCTTTCTGCCTGTGCTGTCTGCCTATTCTACTCTGGTGGTCTGTGTTCACAGTTGAAACTCTGTCCTGTCTGCTCCTGTGTCCGCCCCTGCCCTGGGTAGTCAGCTGCCACAGTCCCGGACTTTACCCCATGAAAGGGTAGGCTCGGGGTCACTCTGTGATCGAGTGGGTCCACTTCAGCTTGCCGCAGCACCATCTCTGGCAATGAGCGTTACAATCCGTATATATATCTGTGGGGTTCACCCACATAACATTTCACACCAGGGAGGTGTTCTACACTCCACACATACAGTACCCCTGTCAGGCTGCTGGTCTCCTCCATTTTCCATTATCTACCAAGCATTATGGTGGGGCATGTGAGCAGCCGGTCCCACCCATCTCTCTGGCTGCTTGACATGCTCTAATAACTCTCTTAGAGCTAGGTGTACTTGAGCTTGAGCCTGGGTTTACATCACAGAGGATAACCACCTCTGTGATACATACCTCCCATCGAATATATGTCCATCAGCCATCTTACAACATCAGTGCAGCAACTGAAAAATATATCAACACAACAGATTGCAAATGGTATATGATCTACAGGGGATGCTAACACGGTCATTTCTCATAGACATACATCTTGATTTAATCTTAGCAATCAAAGTATTGATGGGTCCATTAAAGGAAATGCTCTGTAGCAGGAAAAATCTGGAACTGCTTACAATGAGACAAGGCTTTAGCAGAAGGATCTGCAGACCCTATTAAGGCTTTCATGATGACCCTGAAAATGGTCCTGTGTATGACAGAGTTGGCCGAGATAGCTGCTGGCAGAGTCATTGTTTATCCGATAGCTATATATTGTGTATGGCGGCTTTAGTCACACATGCATGTCTGTTTTGCATACGCACAAAATGGATAGTTTTCATCCATACCGTCAGTACGTCACCCATTTTTCATATGAGCAAAAAATAAGTGACTGATTAGTTCGTCTCACAAATGCAACAAAGTAGGACATAATTCAGCTATTTTCATGAACATTGGACAAAAACAGATATGTGTGAAAAGCGGCATAGACTATAAAGGGACTGTGCGCTGTACATGTATAATAACTAAATCAGTGAGCAAATAAGCATTTACTGTACAGTACAGACCAAAACTTTGGACACACATTCTCATTCAAAGAGTTTTCTTTATTTTCATGACTCTGAAAATTGTAGATTCACATTGAAGGCATCAAAACTATGAATTAAAACGTGGAAAGAAATACTTAACAAAAGTGTGAAACAACTGAAAATATGTCTTATATTCTAGGTTCTTCAAAGTAGCCACCTTTTGCTTTGATTACTGCTTTGCACACTCTTGGCATTCTCTTGATGAGCTTCAAGAGGTTGTCACCGGAAATGGTTTTCCAACAGTCTTGAAGGAGTTCCCAGAGATGCTTAGCACTTGTTGACCCTTTTGCCTTCACTCTGCGGTCCAGCTCACCCCAAACCATCTCGATTGGGTTCAGGTCTGGTGACTGTGGAGGCCAGGTCATCTGGCGTAGCACCCCATCACTCTCCTTCTTAGTCAAATAGCCCTTACACAGCCTGGAGGTGTGTTTGGGGTCATTGCCCTGTTGAAAAATAAATGATGGTCCAACTAAACACAAACCGGATGGAATAGCACGCCGCTGCAAGATGCTGTGGTAGCCATGCTGGTTCTGTTTGCCTTCAATTTTGAATAAATCCCCAACACTGTCACCAGCAAAGCACCCCCACACCATCACACCTCCTCCTTCATGCTTCACGGTGGGAATCAGCCATGTAGAATCCATCCGTTCACCTTGGTTGGATCCAAAAATCTCAAATTTTCACTCATCAGACCAAAGCACAGATTTCCACTAGTCTAATGTCCTTTCTTTGTGTTCTTTAGCCCAAACAAGTCTCTTCTGCTTGTTGCCTGTCCTTAGCAGTGGTTTCCTAGCAGCTATTTTACCATGAAGGCTTGCTGCACAAAGTCTCCTCTTAACAGTTGTTCTAGAGATGTGTCTGCTGCTAGAATTCTGTGTGGCATTGACCTGGTCTCTAATCTGAACTGCTGTTAACCTGCGATTTCTGAGGCTGGCTGGTGACTCGGATAAACTTATCCTCCGCAGCAGAGGTGACTCTTGGTCTTCCTTTCCTGGGGCGGTCCTCATGTGAGCCAGTTTCTTTGTAGCGTTTGATGGTTTTTGCCACTGCAATTGGGGACACTTTCAAAGTTTTCCCAATTTTTCGGACTGACTGACCTTCATTTCTTAAAGTAATGATGGCCACTTGGTTTTCTTTACTTAGCTGCTTTTTTCTTGCCATCATACAAATTCTAACAGTCTATTCAGTAGGACTATCAGCTGTGTATCCACCAGACTTCTGCACAACACAACTGATGGTCCCAACCCCATTTATAATGCAACAAATCCCACTTATTAAACCTGACGGGGCACACCTGTGAAGTGAAAACCATTTCCGGTGACTACCTCTTGAAGCTCATCAAGAGAATGCCAAGAGTGTGCAAAGCAGTAATCAAAGCAAAAGGAGGCTACTTTGCAGAACCTAGAATATAAGACATATTTTCAGTTGTTTCACACTTTTTTGTTAAGTATTTCATTCCACATTTGTTAATTCATAGTTTTGATGCCTTCAATGTGAATCTACAATTTTCAGAGTCATGAAAATAAAGAAAACTCTTTGAATGAGAAGGTGTGTCCAAACTTTTTGTGTGTACTGTATATCGGCCAATAGGAGACCGAGTCAGTACAGAAGTAGTCATACATTGTAGGAATCAGGAACATGGCGGCTTCTAGAGTGGTGTTTGAAAACTTCATTGGGGCAATTTGTATGGGAATTATATTCTTTAAGATTTATGTTACTTTCATGGCACCGTCATATTCCACAGCGATTTATAGACATTATCATCACTGTCCCCATTGGGGCTCACAATATACATTCCCTATCAGCAGGGCCGTATTTGCCACTAGGCACCCGTGGTCCCGTGCCTAGGGCGGCACGTTGCGGGGGGCGGCACTTTCTGGCAGCAAAAAAAAAAAAAAAAAAAAAAAAAAAAAAAAAATATATATAATTTTTTTTTTTTTTTTTTTACATCCCCGCCCCCCGTCCCTCCCTCCGTTACACTCGGCTGTGTTCCGGGGGGGGGGGGGTTGGGAGGGAGGACAGGCGCACTTCTGCTGTCTATTTAAATACATGGCGGGCGCCAGGCATAGTGAGCTGACTAACCCCGGAAGTTCTATGGCCTGCACTTCCGGGGACAGTCAGCTCACTGCCCCATGCTGCAGCGTCCAATCCTGCAGATGACACACGCCGCGGAGGAGGACGCGTCTGCAGCTGGAGCAAGCCAGAAGAGGAGCCAGCCAGAGCAGGGCGGCGGGCACCGGAGCAGGTAAGGCAGAGGCAGAGCCTAGAATGTATGGGCTCCTTACAGGTTAGTTGATGATCGTTGCAAATTGCGATGCCTCTTTTTGTCCACTGTAATCATGGAAGGGGAGGCTGGGGGGAGAGAGGCTGAGGCTGGGGGAGGCTGGGAAGAGAGAGAGGCTGGGGGGAGGCTGGAAAGAGAGGGAGGCTGGGAAGAGAGAGAGGCTGGGGGGAGGCTGGGAAGAGAGAGAGAGGCTGAGGCTGGGAAAAGAGAGGCTGGGAAGAGAGAGGCTGAGGGGAGGCTGGGAAGAGAGAGAGGCTGAGGCTGGAAAGAGAGAGAGACTGAGACTGGGGGGAGGCTGGGAAGAGAGGCTGAGGCTGGGGGGAGGCTGGGAAGAGAGAGAGGCTGAGGCTGGGGGAGGCTGGGAAGAGAGAGAGGCTGGGAAGAGAGAGGCTGAGGCTGGGGGGAGTCTGGGAAGAGAGAGAGGCTGAGGCTGGGGGGAGAGAGGCTGAGGCTGGGGGGGAGGCTGGGGGGAGAGAGAGGCTAAGGCTGGGGGGAGAGAGAGGCTAAGGCTGGGGGGAGAGAGAGGCTGAGGCTGGGGGGAGAGAGAGGCTGAAGCTGGGGGGGAGGCTGGGAGAAGAGAGGCTGATTCTGGGGGAGGCTGATGCTGAGGGAGGCTGATGCTGAGGGAGGCTGATGCTGGGGGAGGCTGGGAGGGGGAGGGTGAGGCTTGGAGGAGGGAAGCTGATGCTGAGGGAGACTTGGAGGAGGGAGGCTGAGGGAGGAGGGAGGCTGAGGCTGGGGGAGGAGGGAGGCTGAGGCTGGGGGAGGAGGGAGGCTGAGGCTGGGGGAGGCTGATGCTGGGGGAGGCTGGGAGGAGAGAGGCTGATGCTGGGGGAGGCTGGGAGGGTGAGGCTTGGAGGAGGGAAGCTGATGCTGAGGGAGGCTTGGAGGAGGGAGGCTGATGCTGAGGGAGGAGGGAGGCTGATGCTGGGGGAGGCTGGGAGGAGGGAGGCTGATGCTGGGGGAGGCTGGGAGGAGGGAGGCTGATGCTGGGGGAGGCTGGGAGGGTGAGGCTTGGAGGAGGGAAGCTGATGCTGAGGGAGGCTTGGAGGAGGGAGGCTGATGCTGAGGGAGGAGGGAGGCTGATGCTGGGGGAGGCTGGGAGGAGGGAGGCTGATGCTTGGGGAGGCTGGGAGGGGGAGGGGGAGGCTGGGAGGAGGGAGGCTGATGAGGAGGGAGGCTGATGAGGAGGGAGGCTGATGAGGAGGGAGGCTGATGAGGAGGGAGGCTGATGAGAAGGGAGGCTGATGCTGAGGGAGGCTGATGCTGGGGGAGGCTGGGAGGCTGATGCTGGGGGAGGCTGATGCTGAGGGAGGCTGATGCTGGGTGAGGCTGGGAAAAGGGAGGCTGATGCTGGGGGAGGCTGGGAGGAGGGAGGCTGATGCTGGGGGAGGCTGGGAGGAGGGAGGCTGATGCTGTGGGAGGCTGGGGGAGAGAGGCTGATGCTGGGGGAGGCTGGGAGGGGGAGGCTTGGAGGAGGGAGGCTGATGCTCAGGGAGGCTGGGAGGCTGATGCTGGGGGAGGCTTAGAGGAGGGGGGCTGGGAGGAGGGAGGCTGATGCTGGGGGAGGCTGGGAGGAGGGAGGCTGATGCTGGGGGAGGCTGGGAGGAGAGAGGCTGATACTGGAGGAGGCTCATGCTGGGGGAGGCTGGGAGGAGAGAGGCTGCTGGAGGAGGCTCATGCTGGGGGAGGCTGGGAGGAGAGAGGCTGATGCTGGAGGAGGCTCATGCTGGGGGAGGCTGGGAGGAGAGAGGCTGATGCTGGGGTAAGCTGGGAGCAGGGAGGCTGATGCTGAGGGAGGCTGGGGGGAGAGAGGCTGATGCTGGGGGAGGCTGGGGGGAGAGAGGCTGATGCTGGGGGAGAGGCTGCTGCTGGAGGCGGGGGGAGAGAGGCTCCTGCTGGGGGAATGGGAGAGAGGGGACAATGCTAGAGACAGAGGACAAGGGTTGAGGGATAGAGCAATGACAATATCGATGGGGGGGGAGTGTAAGGACTCAGAATAAGAGGGGGGCAGCATTGGGAGCTCATTATGGAGAAGGGGCAGCATGTGTGGGCTCAGTATGGAGTGGAACAATGTAGGGGGAGTCAATATCAAGAGTGGGGTAGTGTGTGTGTGTGTGTGTGTGTGTGTGTCTCAGCATAAGCGCTATTGTGGTGGTCTTAGTATGATGAGTGGGGCAGCATGGAGGTGTCATTATGGAAAAGAGGAAGGCACCATTAGGAGCTCATGGAGAGGGGCAGCATGCACGGGACACTGTGAGGAGGGGGCAGCATGCACGGGACACTGTGAGGAGGGGGCAGCATGCATGGGACACTGAGGAGGGGGCAGCATGCACGGGACACTGTGAGGAGGGGGCAGCATGCACGGGACACTGTGAGGAGGGGGCAGCATGCATGGGACACTATGAGGAGGGAGCAGCATGCATGGGACACTGTGAGGAGGGGGCAGCATGCATGGGACATTGTGAGGAGGGGGGCAGCATGCATGGGACACTATGAGGAGGGAGCAGCATGCATGGGACACTGTGAGGAGGGGGCAGCATGCATGGGACACTGTGAGGAGGGGGCAGCATGCATGGGACATTGTGAGGAGTGGGCAGCATGCATGGGACACTATGAGGAGGGAGCAGCATGCATGGGACACTGTGAGGAGGGGGCAGCATGCATGGGACACTGTGAGGAGGGGGCAGCATGCATGGGACACTGTGAGGAGGGGGCAGCATGCATGGGACATTGTGAGGAGGGGGCAGCATGCATGGGACATTGTGAGGAGGGGGCAGCATGCATGGGACATTGTGAGGAGGGGGCAGCATGCATGGGACACTGTGAGGAGGGGGCAGCATGCATGGGACATTGTGAGGAGGGGGCAGCATGCATGGGACACTGTGAGGAGGGGGGCAGCATGCATGGGACACTGTGAGGAGGGGGCAGCATGCATGGGACATTGTGAGGAGGGGGCAGCATGCATGGGACACTGTGAGGAGGGGGCAGCATGCATGGGACACTGTGAGGAGGGGGCAGCATGCATGGGACATTGTGAGGAGGGGGCAGCATGCATGGGACATTGTGAGGAGGGGGCAGCATGCATGGGACATTGTGAGGAGGGGGCAGCATGCATGGGACACTGTGAGGAGGGGGCAGCATGCATGGGACATTGTGAGGAGGGGACAGCATGCATGGGACATTGTGAGGAGGGGGCAGCATGCATGGGACACTGTGAGGAGGGGGCAGCATGCATGGGACATTGTGAGGAGGGGGCAGCATGATGTGAGGACAATGTGCAGATCATATTTCATAATTGAGGAAGGTGTGGTGGGTATAATTTATAAGGGAGGGCAGTGTGTAGTTTATTAGGGGCAGTGTGACAGTCACAGTATATAAGTGGGGACGGTGTGGTGGAAATATTTTATACTCATGCTATGTTTTGATGTGCCCGTGGTGATCCCCATTGGGGGGGGGGGTTAGTGCCCTTCGTTTCTCATTGATACTTTTTAGGCTATGTGCGCACGTTGCGCAAATACATGCAGTTACGCTGCGCTTTGTAGCGCAGCGTAACTGCATGCGTCCTGCGTCCCCTGCACAGTCTATGGCAGGAGCTGCAGGCAGAGCGCATGGAATCGGCGCTCACTACGGACATTTTCTGCAGCGATTAGAAGCGCACATGTGCTCTTCAGATCGCTGCAGAAATTTCTGCAGTGAACTGTACGCAACGTGCGCACATAGCCTTAAAGTGTTTTACAGAGTAGATCTGCCTTAAACAGATGTCGTGTGCGAAAACTCAGTTTTACGTTGTCAATAAGGGGCGCGACCACTTAAAGTGCCTAGGGCAGCACGAAGGCAAAATACAGCCCTGCCTATCAGTATGTCTTTGGAGTGTGGAGGGAAACCGGAGAACACGGAGGTAACTCACACAAACACGGGGAGAGCATACAAACTCCTTGCAGATGCTGTCCTTGGTGGGATTAGACCGAGGACCATAGTGCTGCAAAGCAGCAGCGCAAACTAGTGAGTCAACGTGTAGTGATAACCACTGAACCAACGTGAAGTGCTAACCAGTGAGCCGCCATAAAGTGTTAAACACTCAGACAACAAGTAGTGCTCACCACTTAGCCGCCTTGCAGTGCTAACGACTGAAACAAGCAGTGATAACCACTAAACTATGTAGTGTTAACCACTGAGCCAATATACAGTGCTAACTACTGAGCCACTGTGCAGTGCTAACCCTTGAGTCAATGTGGAGTGCTAACCAGTGAGCAACCATGCAGTGCTAACTACTGAGCCAACTTGCAGTGCTAACCACTGAAACATGCAGTGCTAACCACTGAGCCAGCATGCAGTGCTATCAACTGAACCAACATGCAGTGCTAACCACTGAGCCAACATGCAGTGCTATCCACTGAACCAACATGCAGTGCTAACCACTGAGACAACATGCAATAGTAACCACTGAGCCACTGTGCAGTGCTAACCACTGAGACAATGTGCAGTGCTAACCACTGAATTAATATGCAGTGGTAACCACTAATCCAATGTGTACTGTTAACCACTCAGCCACCATGCAGTGCTAACCACTGAGCCACCATACAGCGGTAACCACTGACCTAACCTGCAGTGCTTATTACTGAGCCACCATGCAGTGCTAACCACTGAGCCACTGTGAAGTACTAACAACTGAGTCACTGTACCGTGCTAACCACTGAGCCACCGTGTTGAATTGGAATATTTGTTAAAAAATAGTCCTCTACAATACACATAAATGGCTGTTATCACCCGGTGCAGGACGCCATCATTCAATTTGTGCCAGAACAGAGTGCATAGCGGCGCTGTCCTGTAATCCTATCCCCCCATTATCAGCCAGATCTTCTTGGCTCGGTCACTTGCAGGGAGCTGTGATATATGAATATCTGCTCCTCTCTATTAGTGATCAGCACACAGAGATCAAGCCCATGTGTGAGGATTACACTGTGTGCTCTATCCCCTGACATTTATATCACATTGCATTCATAGAGATGTCACCTCCCCCGCTTAAGACCCGACCCTGTTACCGGCTGACAGCAGATGACAGCTGCATTGTATTATTTTTTTCATACATCAATAGTACAAATAACAACTTTATAATATACTAGAAGGTGGCCCGATTCTACGCATCGGGTATTCTAGAATTTACGTATTGTGTAGTTAATGTATGATTTTTGTTATATATATATAGATGTTGTTGTGTGTAGTTACCAAGTGTTTGTGTAGGCGCTGTACATGTTCTGGGTGTTGTCTGGGTGTGACGGGGGGTGAGAGCGGTGTTGTATGTGTGTTGCGTGTGTTGCGTTGTTTGTGGAGCGCTGTGTGTCTGTAGCGTTGTGTGTGTGTTGCGCGGTTTGTGTGTGTGTGGTGTGTTTTGGGGGGAGGTATGTTTTGTGCAATGTGTGTGTTGTGCGGTATGTGCGTATATTTGTGTGTGCCGCGGTGTTTGTGTGTTGGGTGTTGTGTGTGTGCAGCGTTGTCTGTGTGTGTGGGTGTCTGTGTAGGGCAGTTGTTTGTGGTTCCCAGTGTGTGTGTGTGTGTGTGGTGTGTTGTGCAGTGCGCGTGTGTGTGTGTGTGTGTGTGTGTGTGCATCAGCCTCTCTTCTCTCAGCCTACCTCTCCCAGCCTCCCTCCTCCCAGCCTCCCTCAGCATCAGCCTCCCTCTCCCAGCCTCCCCAAGCATCAGCCTCCACCAGCATCAGCCTCTCTCCTTCCAGCCTCCCCCAGCATCAGCCTCCGCCAGCATCAGCCTCTCTCCTTCCAGCCTCCTCCAGCATCAGCCTCCCTCTCCCAGCCTTCCCCAGGATCAGCCTCTCTCCTCCAAGCCTCCGTCCTCCCAGCCTTCCCCAGCATCAGCTTTCCCCTCCCAGCCTCCCTCAGCATCAGCCTTCCCCAGCATCAGCCTCTCTCCTCCCAGCCTCAGCCTCTCTCCTTCCAGCCTCCCCCAGCATCAGCCTCTCTCCTTCCAGCTTCCCTCAGCATCAGCCTCCCCTTCCCAGCCTTCCCGAGGATCAGCCTCTCTCCTCCCAGCCTCCTTCCTCCCAGCCTCCCCCTCCCAGCCTCCCTCAGCATCAGCCTTCCGCTCCCAGTCTCCCCCAGCATCAGCCTCCCCAAGCATCAGCCTCCACCAGCATCAGCCTCTCTCCTTCCAGCCTCCCCCAGCATCAGCCTCCCCTTCCCAGCCTTCCCCAGGATCAGCCTCTCTCCTCCCAGCCTCCTTCCTCCCAGCCTCCCCCTCCCAGCCTCCCTCAGCATCAGCCTTCCGCTCCCAGTCTCCCCCAGCATCAGCCTCCCCAAGCATCAGCCTCCACCAGCATCAGCCTCTTTCCTTCCAGCCTCCCCCAGCATCAGCCTCTCTCCTTCCAGCCTCCATCAGCATCAGCCTCCCGTTCCCAGCCTTCCCCAGGATCAGCCTCTCTCCTCCCAGCCTCCTTCCTCCCAGCCTCCCTCAGCATCAGCCTTCCCCTCCCAGTCTCCCCCAGCATCAGCCTCCCCAAGCATCAGCCTCCACCAGCATTAGCCTCTCTCCTTCCAGCCTCCCCCAGCATCAGCCTCCCCAAGCATCAGCCTCCACCAGCATCAGCCTCCCTCGTCCCAGCCTCCCCCAGCATCAGCCTCCCCCTCCCAGCCTCCCCCAGCATCAGCCTCTCTCCTCCCAGCCTTCCCCATGATCAGCCTCTCTGCTCCCAGCCTCCTCCAGCACGCCGTGCTCCTCTGCCGACACTCACACACCCGATCGCATCCACTCACACACACCCGATCGCATCCACTCACACACACCCGATCGCATCCACTCACACACACCCGATCGCATCCACTCACACACACCCGATCGCATCCACTCACACACACCCGATCGCATCCACTCACACACACAGACACTGACGATATCGCACATACGCGCTGATACTCACAACATCCGGACATACCACATGCCTCTGGCCATGTGATCCTCCGTCAGGTCCTGGAAGATCACAACAGCACAGTATCGAGGCCGAGAAGCAAGCGATATCGCCGGATGCTGTGAGTGTGTGGATGCGATGTGAGGTGTGTGTGAGGTGTGTGTGAGGTGTGTGTGAGGTGTGTGTGAGGTGTGTGTGAGGTGTGTGTGTGTGAGAGTGAGTGTGATCTGATGTGTGTGTATGTTTGTGTGTGTGCTGTTATGTGTGTGCGTGTGGATCTTCCGCTGCAGCAGGACCTTGATGCGCTTGTAACCATGCGAGCATGGTTACCAACGTATCCACACCACTCCCGTGCGAGCGGGGGCCGGGGGGGGGTGGGGGTGGGGGGGGGAGTACAGTACTCACCTCCGTGACAGCCGTGTCAGTTCGGGGAATGCGCGGGGGGAGGGAGGGGGCGGGGCCAGAGCTAGCGTGCATTGCGTGAGGGGGGCGGGGCGTGGCCGAATTGCCAATGCCTGCAGGGTGCCGGGGCGAGAGGCCAATCTGTGGGGGGGGCGGAGCCTGGGCGAGCGGCTGGCCAATCCGTGTGGGGGCGCAGCCTGGGCAAGCGGCCAATCGGTGTGGGGGGGCGGGGCCATGGCGAGCCCAGCGGCCAATCAGCTTTGTGTCACCGAAAGGACACAATTTTGGAGCATGACAGACAGACAGACAGACAGACAGACAGACAGAATATGGCAATTATATATATAGATCTAATATAGAGAAATCCGCTTCTTTCTCCTCCTGGACTGATCATTCATTCTGAAAATATTCAGTTCATGGGTAAAATCTGTCTTCAGTAAACACAAATTCTCCCATTACTGAGATTGGAGATGACAGTTGGTGCTCATAAAGTTCTATGGAGAATTGCAACTGCCATTTCAGGAGAACTTGCAGCCGAATGTCTGTCCTCCCCCTCCATAGAAGGAGACACCAACTATCATCAAACTCTGTCATCACTGATTATAGATTTTACAGATTTTACCTATAAATTGAGAATGAATGATCAGTAAAGGAGCAGGCAGGGAGCCGATTTCTCTGATAAGATACAGCGGGTGTAATAAGTATTGAACACGTCACCAAATTTTTAAGTAAAAATATTTCTAAAGGTGCTAGTGCGATGAATTTACCACCAGATGTCGGTAACAACCCATCCAATCCACAAAGGCAAGAGAAGCAATCCATAGATGTTCATAAATTATGTGTAATAATGTGAATTGACACAGGGAAAAGTATTGGACACTCTTGCTAAAATTTATTTAATACTTTGTACAAAAGGCTTTGTTGGTGATGAAGCTTCAAGACGCCTCCTCTATGGAGAAACTAGTCACTTGTATCGCTCAGGTGTGATTTTGGTCCATTCTTCCACACAAACACTCTTCCCATTCTACAGGTCTCAGCTCATTCTAGGAACTCTGAGCTTTAATTCCTTCCATACATTTTCTATTGGATTCAGCTCCAGTGATTAATTCGGCCATTATAGTAGATTTTTTTTCTTTCTCTGAAACTAGTTCATTGTTTTCTTGGCTGTGTGTTTAGGATTATTGTTTTGCTGAAATGTTCACCCTCGTTTCATCTTCATCCTCCTGGTAGATGGTAACAGATTTTTATCAAGAATGTCTCAGTACATTTGTCCATTCATCCTTCCTTCAATTATATGAAGTTTGCCAGTGTCATAAGCTGATAAATAGTCCTACACCATGATGTTCCCACCTCCAAACTTCACTGTTGGTGTTTTTGGGGTGATTTGCCTTTTGGAATCCAAACATGGTGTGTATTATGGCAGCCAAAAAAAAGGTAAAAAAATGAAAAGGAACTCACCGGTAAACTGTACAAAAATCCTTTATTGGGAGATGGGTTACAGATCAGGGCATCCGGGGAGGGAAAAACACCAAAAAATGCCGAACCACAGCCGTTTTGCGCCCTCATGGGGTGCTTCTACGAGTCCACAGACTGTGAACCCGTAGACGCACCATGCCACTTAGCGAAAAATAATATCAGACTGTGGACCCGTAGAAGCTCTATGCCACTTGGCAAAAAATAATATCAGACTGTGGACCCGTAGAAGCTCTATGCCACTTGGCAAAAAATAATATCAGACTGTGGACCCGTAGAAGCACCCCGTGAGGGCGCGAAACGGCCGTTGTTCGGCATTTTTGTGTGTTTTTCCCTCCCCTGATGCCCTAATCTGTAACCCGTCACCTAATAAAGGATTTTTGTACAGTTTTTCCGGTGAGTGCCTTTCCATCTTTTTTCCTTTTTTATCATGAATGAGCTGTTGCTTGAAAGAGCACCATGGTGGCTGGTTTGTTTTTTTCTGCCTTGTTGCTGAAGGTCCTAACCATCTGAGAACCGAGGCGTGTGATGGTTTAACGGAGCCTCCAGTGATTTTGCTGCTGCATTCTGTGAACAGTGCCCAGCGTTATCGTCAATGAACTTTTTTATTATGGCATCCAAAACTTCAATTTTGGTCTTATCTGACCAGACTATATTCTCTTAGAATTTTGCAGGCTTGTCTAAATCGTGGTTGATCAAACGTTAAACGTGCTTGAACCCGCTTTTTGTTCAGCAGTAGAGTCTTGTGTGGTGAGCCCTTGGAGATTGAGTGCATTACTTATTGTTTTCTTTGAAACAATTGTATCTGCTGATTCCAGGTCTTTTTGTAGTTCTCCACAAGTGGTTCTCTTGGCTCTTAGACAACTCTTCTAATAATTCTTTTCACTCCTCTGTTTGAAATCTTGCAGGGGACACCTGGTTTTGGCCAGTTTGTGGTAAAATTATGTTCTTTTCACTTCCGAAATTATGGCATTATGGCCCCAACAGTGGTCACTATCACCTTCAGTAGTTCAGAAATTCTCTTGTAACAAATGCAATCAATACATTTCACATCAAGAAGGTTGAGAAGGTCTTGAGACAGCTCACTGGTTTTACTCATCATGAGATGTTTCTTGTGTGGCAGCTTGGTAATGAGACACCTTTGTATAGGCCATCGGTTTACCCAGCTGATATTATTTTTCACTAAGTGACAGGATTGCTTTCTAATTACTGATAGATTTCTGCTGGTGTCATGACTTTCTATGGCTTTTGGCACCTCTTTTTCTTGATGTGCTCAACACTTTTTCTTTGTGTCATTTCTCATTATTATATATAATTGCATCTGGATATCTAAGGTTTGATTTCTTTCCCTGTGTGGATTGGATGGGTTTTTACAGACATCTGGTGAGAATGTCATGTCAATAGCACCTTTAGAAATATATTTACTTAGAAAATTGGTGACGTGTTTAATACTGATTTCACCCGCTGAATATTATAAAGTTGCTAATTTTCATATGTGCTGTAGATATATGAAATAAAAATTAAAACCATGGGCACTTTTTAAATTGCACCTTAGTTTTCAGGCATCGTTTTATTCTAGGAGTTAACATGTAGTTTAGATCATCAAGGAAGTAAAGGAAATGACCGCAAAATCAGCTGCTGTGCCGGATGAACTTTATTCAAGCTTCAGTGCAGAGTAAAAACAACGACGGGAGGAGACCTGGATACCGACCCCTCACTGAGGACGACGGCCGTTTCGCCTGTAATTAGGCTTCTACGGGTCCACCTAATTACAGGCAAAACGGCCGTCGTCATCAGTGAGGGGTCGGTATCCAGGTCTCCGCCCGCCGTTGTTTTTACTCTGCATTGAAGCTTGAATAAAGTTCATCCGGCACAGCAGCTGATTTTGCAGTCATTTCCTTTACTTCCTTAATGATCAGGACGTTGTTTCTTATGTGACCAGCACACTGCACCCAGAGTAAACATCTGCGCTGGAGCCACATCTTCCAGGACGTGAGCTTTTATCTGGGTAACAGAGACGCACGAGTGGTGCAGGACTCACCCTTTTCAATATGTGTAACATGTAGTTTAGAGTAACTCACTTTACTTATCTTGCACTGATCCTTACTTATGTAGCGCCCCTGAGACTGGTCGCTACAGGGTACATCATTATATCCTCCCCAGGCAGGGAGAGGCTGGCCCAGTACGTTTACACACACCTCACACCACCATACAGCAGGGAGAAGGAGTCACTAGGAAAGGGTTAACTGTTTCTACGCACACAATTCCTGGCAGACGCCAGGTGGCAGTTAGGTGTCGAAAACAGAGCCATTTCACTTTGAGTCACGAGAAAACAGCTTGGACACGAGACAGAGCAGACGCACTGTGTGTAGCTCCCTGAAGGGAGGCTGTCAGGCCCTCAGGGAGGCAGAACAGAGCTCTCTGGATGTAACACCATATAGACACCACAGCTAAGTCGGGGCCAGTCACACCTAGAGAGACGGGACCTGGCACTTGTAATCGTGGACTAAAAGGGGAGAAAGGCCACAGATTACCAAATCGGATCCAGCCTCTGACCTACCCGGGAAGCGATCGGATGGCGAGGACCAGCACCCAGGGTGTGATATCACCTGAGCAAGTAAATAAAGTGACTGGAACCCGCACCTGGTGACTCTGTGAGTTACTGCCACCGCCCTGAGCTCTGGCGCTCCCGTGGACTGCCGCCCCCATTCTTACCAACCTCCCGGGGTTCCCCGCACTGCCCGTAGTGAGCGATACCATCCTGGCTGCACCTAATACCTGCCCTGGAGAGAGACTGTGCAGCGGCGGCTAATTCCTGGCTGCATACCGCGAGTGGCGCTGTGAAGTATCCCCATTCCCCATCCAGTACTGCCCCTGGTTAAGGACTAGTCGCAGGAAGGGTCGGCGGCGGAGGAGGCCGAGACCGCAGTCACCACTGCAACCGGTGACACGCTTCCCAGAGGCCCGTCACCCTCATTCCATCCCCATCTGTACTGTTTGCTTGTTGTTTGTTTTTCATGTAGCCAACGGGGGTCACGGAGCCGGGTCAGGCCAGTCACAGCTACCCTAAGGAACCACTGGCCCGGTGACGAGTACCCTAAGGCCCCATGGTACGCTACACTTACATCAACTTTTATTTTCCCATTCACATCCAGAACTGATTTTAGCAATGTAGTGGTTTCTGTTAGAGGGGTTCAATCATATTCGTAAATGGGTAAAACTCGAAAGTGCTTGTATAAAGCCAGCATTCTTACAGTTTACTTGTTTTTAGGAATTCACTACATTTATGAAGAAAAGAGGGATTTTTAATTGTATAGGTCAGTGCTTGAAGCCTAGGTTGCCGCCCCCCTCTGCAGTCTATCAGCGCTGGCCAGCCTTCTAGGCAAGGAGGACAGTGCCGGATTCGGTGCCCCTTGTGCTCCTCTGATACTGTAAATGGCAAAATTCGGATAAAAATCATTCAGCTCCTCCTTCCTTTCTTTGCACAGTAATTGCTGGACATCTGTGCATGCTGTGCATATTCTCTTCAGCTGGCCATACACAATCAATAATTGCCAACAGCTATCTCTTCAGCCTCCCTCACACACATGAGCCTGCAGTTTGGCCGAACATTGATGCATTTTCAAGGGGGAGAAAGGAAAAAGCTGCTGCCAGACTCCTCTGCCGGCGACTTATCTCCCACGAAATCAAAAGGCACTGAAATTCCAAACACCTGATCCTTCTTTTTCTTCCTCAACATCCTCTGTTGGTGGAGAGTTTTAATGCCCTCCATACAGCATCGGACTGGCTACCGGAGGAATCTCCAGTAATACCAGGCCGCGGTTACCTGCACTGAACTCTGGAGCTCTCACTTGAGCTCCGGAGTGCAGCCTAGACTGAACTCGGGGTTTGCAGAACTGAACCGCAAGCGCCGAGTGATTGATTTCCCGGCGATTGCGGCTCAAGTGACAGCTCCGGAGTGCAGCCTGGCCTGTCTGCAGCTGTCATGAACTGAACCGCAATCGCCGGGGAATCAATCACTCGGCGCTCGCGGTACAGTCTAGGCTGCACTCTAGAGCTCAGGTGAGAGCTCCGGAGTTCAATGCAGGTAATCGCAGCCAGGCCTGGCATTACTGGAGATTCCTCCGGTAGCCAGTCCGACGCTGCCTCCATACACATGAGATGGTTAGATGGTCCAGCTAAGCCAACAAAATACTTTCTTCTTAGTTTTCTTATTGTCACGGTCGTCTCTCTGTCTTTGAAGACTAGTGACAGGTTTAGGACTAGAGTTACCCATAACCATCCAAAGGATCTATATTCAAACGGTAGTTTCATTCCTCTTGGTGCCTAAGGAGTAAATGTCAGTTTTGTTGCCAGCAGCTCCTAGCAGAACATTTCAGCTGCAGCTGTTTTGTAGCCATGCCCCTGTGGGTTAAAGTAGTTGAGTTTCCCAGCAATCCCTGCTGAAGATACAAATCCTTTGTATTCGGGCTGCCTTGGTGGAAGGTCCTTTTGGAAGAGTGTTCCTGAAGTCGGACTTGATCCTTTTTTGTTGCTGTTGTCCCCTGTTTGTCTTTCCTTTCCTTGTGTTATATTAGTGCAGCGGTGGGACTAGCATCCCTCACCTGCCAGGGCACTAGCCAGGGCATCTACAGGGTTTCTCAGGGTCACAAGTTCCTGCTCGGCCACAGTTGAGGAGACTGTATATGGCCTGGCTAGGAGAGTAGGGGTAGCTGCAGGTGAGTGAAGGAGGTGTCCCATTTACCCCTCTAGGAGAGTAGGGACAGCTGCAGGTGAGTGTAGGAGGTGTCCCATCTACCCCTCTCACAAGCGTTAGGACCCACCATTGTTATTGTATCGCCTGGGTTCCTCCCGTAGGTCTTCCCGTAGATCTGAATGCACGTGCCACACCTGTCATACCCGGCAAGCGTTACACTTATATTTTGCCAAAAGCAAATCTATGCCAATGCTCTTTCAATACTTGTGTATAGAAAAGACAATTTCCAAACAATTTCTCTTGCCCAATTGATCGTCTATCCCAGTCCTCCGGTAAGTGTGTTCAGAGCAGTCGTGCCTTCGTCCCAATCCCACTGAACGTATTATTAAGGTAATGTATAAATATGGCGTGCAATGGTTTTAATGCATTGACTTTGGGGGATTAATATTGAAATGTTACAGGCTATGTATCAAAATCTTAACGATTTGGTAAACCAGAGTTAATATAAAAAATAATCATGGAGTAAAGGCTATAGCCCTTGTTTGACATCCAGGACATAGTGAACATAGCAAAATTTTATTCACTTTGTGTCTAAATTGGAAATTGATGCATAGCCGCCATGCATATTGTGATCCCAGAATCTCCCGCCCTTTCGATGCAAATTTTTGTACCCATTGTAGACTCTTGTTTTGTTTTTCAGTCATGAGGCTGTTAAATCAATGTATCATACACAGATGAGGTGGGTCGGTGTCACAAGCATCAATGTGAGATCCCTCACTCCTTCCCTTCTCGTGGAATCCATAACCCACACAACATCTCCATTCCCATATCCCATCCAATTCTACCAATTCCTTCCTTCACAAACCTCCACGTAGACCTCCATTAATACTGACCACCCCGCTCTAATCCTCTCTCCCATTCTGTGTATTTCACCCCCTTGCCTCAACCAATACTTGGTGCACAACCTCGTCCTACTTGATTCTCTGAAAGCATGGAGCATTGGAGCATTGTCGACATTAGACAAATTTGTTAGTAACTTGGTTCTGAATGACTAATTAATTCTAACAAGAATAAAAAATACTAAAAAGTCACAATTTTGTTTTCACCAAATTAATGATGCCAAATTTAACAGCTATTTCTGGTGTCAATTTTCAAAGGATGAAGGTAGACAAGAAAATTGTGGGCAAAATTAGCCCAAAATTAGGGAAATTTTCAATTGCAAATGGACGTATAGACGATATAGGATTATATTGACTGTTTGTTCATAGATTGTCATCTTTGGGAAGACCACTCAAGCTTCCATGAAAGCCTATTCTTCTAAAGGGCTGCTCTTCTGTATGGAAGCGGTCCTCAATATTTGCCTGTTGAGTTCCTATCATAGTACAGGACTGCCTTTACTTTAGTACGTAATAATTTAAAGCACAAAGTCTTCTAAGGAGGCCATTTCGAGGACAATATCCACCAATGTTATATATCTAATGACTTTGATTGTAGAGTTGGTGGAAAGAGATGTTGAACTTCGGTTGAGCTTGATCCTCAGTTGTACTTGACGAATATGTGTCTTTTTTCATCGGTAATAACTACAGTATGTAAAAAAAATAAGTTTTAGATTATTTTGTTCTCAGGGGAGATAAGTCAGGGGTGGTAAATTAAGGGTCTCCTTATTCTTCAGTGCAGATGGATGGCTCAGTGTGTAGAACGAACTCAGTTCCTTCAGTTCAAAATGGCTGACAATAGCTGTCTCTATCTATGGTCCATCTGCAGACCTGAAGCATAAACCACTGCACTTACAAAGAAACAGGATGATTCACGGTCACTTCATCATTTTTCTCATAAAGAGAGATGTGCAATACAAAGTCTGGTATCAGAAAAGGTCAGGATCTTGTCTTTTGTTTTCGAGAGACAAATTTTCATTGCCTCTCCGACTTTGAGTTGAACAGTAGAGCCTTTTATTTGTTAAAAGCAACCTGTCATCAGATTTGGCGACTATAAGCTGCAGCCACCACCACTGAGCTCTTATATACTGCATTCCAGAATACTGTATATAAGAGCCCTGTATATAAGCGCATAAAAACCACTTCTATAATACTCACCTAGGGGGCGGTCCGGTCCGATGGGTATCGCTGCTCTCCGATTCGGCGCCTTCTCTTTCCGGTACGGCGCCTCCTCTCTGCTGCGATCTCCGTCCTCCTTCTAGCCAGCCCAGTGTGGATGATGCGTCTATGTCATCCACACAGGCTGACATTGCGGTCCTGTGCAGGCGCACTATGATCTGCCCTGCGGAGCACAGCTCAAAGTACTGTAATATGAAGAAAAGGTTAAAGACTGCCCATGCATGCGCACTACAATACTTTGATCTACTCTGAGAAGGACAGATCAAAATGCGCCTGTGCAGGACCTCAATGCCAGCTAGTGTGCATGACGTAGGACGCGTCATGCATACGGGCCTCAGGAGTAGGAGCACAGTGATCACCGCAGAGAGGAGGCACCGGACTGAAGAACAGTGATGCCCATTGCACCGGACCACCCCTTTGGTGAGTTTTATAAAAGTGTTTTTTTACAGTAATCTGGAATGCTGTATATAAAGCCTGCTTTACATATTACGATTTCGCATACGATATCGTATGCGATTGTAACCGCCCCATCGTATGTGCGGCACATTCAATTTGTTGAATGTGCCGCACATACGAGGAACCCCCCGTCACACGTACTTACCCGTCCATATGACCTTGATGTGGGCGGCAAACGTCCACTTCCTGGAGTGGGAGGGACGTTCGGCGTCACATCGATGTCATTCGGCACCCGGCCAATAGAAGCGGAGGGGTGGAGATGAGCGGGACATAAACATCCCACCCACCTCCTTCCTTCCGCATTGCCGGTGGGAGCCGCGGGACACAGGTAAGATCTGTTCATCGTTCCCGGGGGGTCACACACTGCGATGTGTGCTACCCCGGGTACGATGAACAACCTGACGTTCAGTTTTTAGGAATTGAAAGACGTGCATGCGATGAACGTTTTACCGTTCAATCTCACGTAGCTGTTACATGCTACAATGTAACTTACGATGCCGGATGTGCGTCACTTACGACGTGACCCCGCCGACACATTGTAAGATATATTGTAGCATGTAAAGCGCCCTTAAGAGCCCACTGGTGGTGGCTGCAGCTTATAGTCAACAAATCTGGTGACAGGTTCTCTTTCAGAAGACATTTCATAAGATATAAGTCCCAATTCATCATTTGCAGTATTTGTAAGTTACTTTTCTTTTTTGTCTTGTGGCATTTGTTGCCATTTTTTTCGTGGCAAATTCTACAAAATGAAGATCAAAGTTTAAAGGGGTTTTGCGGCCTTAGGGTACAAGTCTGCAATCACTCTATGTGACTGCAGACATGTGAATTCTCACATCGAGCTGTGAGAATTCTCCGATGCCGGCGTCGTTAGGGGGTGTGATGGAAAGTATGTGATTTGCATACTTCCGACCACATTCCAACTAGACATATCTGGCCTCGCTCAGTTCACAAGTCTAGTGAACACATGACTGGCTGTATGCAAATGTCAGAAAGGCAGTAATGTGCCTGCTGCTGCCGGTGCCGGCACCACAGAAGTGACATCAGACTTGTACCCCAGGGCCGGATAACCCCTTTAAGCACTTTATGACCAGGTCATTTATCCTGTTCCCAACCAGGCATATTTTGAGGTTTTATTGTACATGCGCTTAAGGCTCTAAAAAATGTGCTTCTTCATATAGTCAATAATTTGTGTCCCTCTTTTTCCCCACAATAGCTTAATTTTTTAAGTAATTTTATATTCTTTTTTTCAAAAAAAAATTAGAGTAGGCCTTTAAAATGTCACATGCTAGTCTTTAAGTGTGCAAAACAAAAAAGGTTAGATCAATTTTTATACTCAGCTGGGGTGCTGGAGGACAACTGTGCAAAAACCTGGTGACATTTTGAAAAGCTGCAAATCAATTAAGCTAAAACAATGGTAAATATAAAACCAGGAAAAGTTAACATAAAAATCATGAATTACTGTGCATGCAATCACGAATGTCGCTATTACAGTCATTTTTTACTCTGGAACAAAGGTGCAAAGACAATGATGAATTGATGCCATAGAGTCCATCTCGGGAGGGAACTTCTTTTAGTCTAAAGGGGGTGTTGCACGCAGTGATATCGCTAGCGAGCGTACCCGCCCCCGTCGTTTGTGCATCACGGGCAAATCGTTACCCGTGGCACACAATATCGTTAGGAGCCGTCACATGGACTTACCTGCTAGCGACGTCGCTATTGCTGGCAAACTGCGTCTTTTCTAAGGGGGCAGTTCATTCGGCGTCACAGCGGCGTCACTAAGCAGCCGCCTAATAGAAGCAGAGGGGCGGAGATGAGCGGGATGTAACATCCCGCCCACCTCCTAAATTCCTCATTCCCAGCGGCTACAGGTAAGCTGTAGTTCGTCGTTCCCAAGGTGTCACACGTAGCGATGTGTGCTGCCTCGGGAACGACGAACAACCTGCGACCTCAAGAATCAACGATTTTATAAAAATGAACGACGTGTCAACGATGGACGATTTGGTGAGTATTTTCCATCATTAACGGTCGTTCGAGCGTGTCACACGCAACGACGCCGCTAACGATGCCGGATGTGCGTCACGGAATCCGTGACCCCAGCGATATATCATTAGATATGTCGTTGCGTGTAACGGGGCCTTAAGACCATATTAGATTCAAGTTATGAGAAAAGAATGGCAGGGAGGACTATCAGTATTAGTATTTTCACCTTTTTTCTTTTTTGTGATACATGTTAGAATTGCAGAGGTTTGTCAACAAACTTTCCCATTTTTCCACCTAAAGAGTAGGTAAGTGTATAGTTTATAGTTGACTTAGTTGGCTAAATCAAAGTAAAAATTCTAATTCCAGTAGGCATTTAATGTAACATTTACTTACTAGTGATGGGTGAGCACTACCATTGTTATGGGGTGTGAGGGGATAATTGGGGGACCGGGGCTCATAGACTGGCCCTCAGGCTAGCAGGCCCTAGCTGTCCCTAATCCCAGAGATAGTTCTAATGGTGACAATGTCTAGGCTGCCATCCTTGCCCTGCTCCTGGCCAGCCCTGATCTAATACCCTCTCTCCCCCACCCCACGGGATTATCGGGATAAGACAGGTTGAACCCACAGATAAAGATAAAGGGGGAAACCAAAAACTCTATAACACAGCTTGCACACACAGAGATATAAGACAATACGTTATAAAGGAGGAAATAAAGAATAGGGAGGAAATAACCAGGTGAAGAGGATTTCCATACCACACCAAGCAGTATGCAATAAATCACAAGCAACAAGAACACAACAGCACAAGGACCGGTTTAGCAAAAGCTATATTCGACATGGGAAAACAGGCTCCACCATCTTAAAAAGGCGTGGAGTAACTTTGATCTAAGAGGTAACCAGCAGGCTAGCAGAGATTAACACCTGCAAGCCCGATCACTAATAGACAGTCGACGCCCGAGCCTGTCTGTGCAACTCAGAAGCAACAGAGAAGGCATAGTGTGCAGTGTCATATTCTGCAATGTGAACAACGTCAGTTGTCGCCATGACACTCAGTGAGTTTAGAGCCAAACAGCGTGTGACAACCATGCTCGGGTGCTCAGTACTTGTAACAAGCAGTTGGTCACTTGGACTGACTTCACTCGTGTACCAAGTGTAATGGAAGTCAATGGGAAGATCTTTTGGAAAAATGCTTGAGTTTCCCACTGACTTCCATTAAACTCAGTACAGTCGAGCCTGTCCAAGTGTCCGACTGCTCGCTACAAGTACCGAGCACCCGAGCATGGTAGTGCTCGCTCATCACTATTTACGAGTACTGAGCACCCGAGCATGGTAGTGCTCGCTCATCACTATTTACGAGTACCAAGCAGCCGAGCATGGTAGTGCTCACTCATCACTAGTTACGAGTACTGAGCACCTGAGCATGGTAGTGCCCGCCCATCACTAGTTACGAGAACTGAGCACCCGAGCAAGGTAGTGCCCGCTCATCACTAGTTGCGAGTACTGAGCACCCGAGCATGATAGTGCTCATTCATTACTAGTTATGAGTACCAAGCACCCGAGCATGGTAGTGCCTGCTTATCACTAGTTACGAGTACTGCGCACCGGAGCAAGGTAGTGCCCACTTATCACTAGTTACCAGTACTGAGCACCCGAACATGGTAGTGCCCGCTCATCACTAGTTACGAGTACCGAGCACCTGAGCATGGTAGTGCTCGGTCATCACTAGTTGCGAGTACTGAGCACCTGAGCATGGTAGTGCTCACTCATCTCTACTTACAGATAATGATTCTCATCTCATTGAGTCGGATCAGAAGATTTTTGTGTTCTTGTTAGTATTTAGTATTTAATATCCGAAAACAAAGCTTGAATGTTTTATGGTTTTGTTTGAGAGTAGAGAAAGTATTTTTTGTAGTTGAAAAGATTAATCCATAATATCTTCTGGGCCACCAGCCTCTGGTGGGATTAGTGCTCCATTTTTAGAGTGCATGAGAATTAGGCTGCTTTCACACCTCCGGTTTTGCAATGCGGCACAATCCGGCACTTTGCAGGAAAATCGCAACCGTTTTTTTTTGCTGCCGGTTGCGTTTTTTATGCATAGACTTTAATTAGTGCCGCACTGTGCTGCAAGGCCTTGCGTTCCATTCGGGTTTTGCCGCATGCGGCAGATTTAGCCGATGCGGCGGCCGGATGGAACGTTGCCTGGCACGTTTTTTCGTGCGGCAAAAAAAACCGCATCGCGCCGCATTCGGCCGATGCGGCGCATTTTTCAATGCATGCCTATGGCGGCCAGATGCGGCGCGATGCGGCAATAACCGCCGCATGCGGTTTTTGCCACTGCGCATGCTCAGTAGCATGCCGCAATTGGCAAAAACCGGACTGGCCGCAAAGGAAAAACTTATGCAAAGGATGCGGTGTTTTCACCGCATCCGTTGCATAGCTTGCACAGCCGGATTGAGCCGCAGAGCTCAAGCCGGATGTGTGAAAGCAGCCTTAGTAGAGTAATGCTCCATCTGAAATTGACAGTAAGTCCTGTCTACTAGGATTCCAGTTTTCAGCTCGAGTCATCGAGGTCTAAAGGTCCTCATAGTTTTTATTTTACTGGTATGTTCTTATGTTCCTTTAAGATCTAATTTTTGGATTTCTTTCCAATTTATCTGGATTATATATTTGGCATCATACAAAAATAAAATAAAAAGACCACTTACCATATAATGCAAATTGGCTTCTAAAGACTGACACCTAATACCATTCACAAATATATACAGTATGTTCCCCAATCAAGATATCTGATGTTGTGGGTTTGGAGAAGGGTAATACTTTCCTATGCACAGATGACTTTCTGGCCAGGTCTTGCAGAGATGTTTAACGTTCCAGTGGAAAGCATAAGGTCACATTTACAGTATATTTCTGAGTTTCCCAGTGGTATTTTTTAATGGGACCTAAATTGTTCCTTAGTTACTAGTAACAAAAGGCATAATTTTTGAATAAGATGTTAGTGGAGTTAGCTATTTTAAAAGGAACCCATCACCAGATTTTGGCCTTCTGTATTGCAAAGTATTTAAAGGGATCGGATACGGCTTTAAAGAAGGCAATTAATTTTATTATAATGATTAAATTATTACAGAAAATAGGAAATAGTGTGACATTGCGTACACTTTTGCATAATATAAATAAAGGTAAAGTACTTACATTACACACTACATAAGAAGAAACTTTACCAGGAGCTACATGCATCATCTGTCCGGAAATATCAGCTGTGAGAAGCAATACAGCGAAGACAGAGAAACTCCTGGGATCCACACTGTGGTGTCATGGGCATCCCCTCCACAGGTTAGCAGGCTTCTGACTTCGCTGTAATTTTCAGTCTATATCTCACTTGAAAACAAATTGCTTGCGTAGCCAAATGTTACACAAAATCTAAGAGGTTCCATTTGTCCAATGTAGTATCCCTCTTCTGAGTGGCCAACGCTTCAGATGTCAATCTACACCGGAAAAATACGTCACCGGATGAGCCATGCCAAAAGCTTCTGGTTTCAGATGTTTTACCATACTATAAACATGTGCACATTCTCAGTAAACATTGATAAGAAAACTATGTGATACTGAGTGATACCATAAACATGTACTGTATTTTCTCACTAGAACTAGAACTCCAGGTGTCAGGGAAAATTACAGAAAAACAAGCTAATATGAACTATATCTGTTGCAATCTAATAACTTTAAGGGTTTCTTAAAGACAGACTACTAATATGAATTCCTGATGGCCACTAATATGTTAGCACTACACCTTCTAAACTAAAACTAGCACCTTAAGTAGCATCTGTGGTGCATTCTATGAAGGTGTACGTTGCCCCCTGACCCACCCCCTGTAGATCCCACAAATACCTTTATAAGATCTCCCAACCTGTATGTAAATTGTCTGGTCCAGTCCGATGGGCATCCTAATCTGCGCCTCCTATCCCTCCTTTCGCCCTTCTCCTGTGTCTCGGACGCCTCCTACACCTCGGTCGCCATCCACGTAGGTGGGCAAAATATCGCACCTAAATAGACATATTCCCGGTTCGTGCAGTTCGTGAAAACATAGGTGTGCCTGCACAGGCACGAGATTTTGTCCGGCGATGTGGATGACATCAACCACTTCATCCACGTCGCCAGGCAAAGTCTCGCGCCAACGCAGAGAAGTCGCCAGTTTGTGCAGGCACACCTATGTTTTCAGCTCTGGCCGCAACAAGCGAAGTGCGCCTGCCCAAGTCGGGAATATGGAGATTTTGCCCGCCTAAGTGGATGGCGTCCGAGGCGTCATCCACGTCAATCAGCACAGGAGGAGGGCGAAAGGAGGGACAGGATGTGCAGATTAGGACTCACATCAGACCGGACCAAAAAATTTACATAGCGGGCAGGAGATTTTCGAATGTTATTTTTGGGGTCTACAGGGGAGTTCAGGGGGTAGCGTGTCCCTTCTTGGAATGCAGAACAGGCACTGCTTAAGGTGCTAGCTTTAGTGTAGAAGGCCAAAATCTGGTGAAAGGTTCCCTTTAAGGAAGGGCCATATGTACCAAAAAAGAGGTATAACTTAGAGCTCTTGAGTCCTATTACAAAACCCAACAATGCTCCAACATGTTGAATAGGAGCTTTTTTGGGCCTTTCAGGTTCTGGTGGAGGTTGCCATCTCTGAACTACATCCCTTATAGGTGAGTCCCATGCAACAATTTGCCATTTTGCCATTTCCAGAGATTGTCACTTATTTCCCTGGATCAGGAATTCCTTTCACAGCAGAGTTGGTAAACTGATTGAAGCTTAGTTGAGTATTCTTATCATTAGGTCACCAAAGTAGTGAACACAGCCAAGCTTTAAAATAAAGAACATTTTACGTCATTATACCAAGCTTTATTAAAGTATGAACAGATGTTAAGCTGGCCATACACGAGACAACCATTGGCCAAAAGTTCAGCAGACACCTATCACCCAACTTCCACATTCACAGGTTCTCATGGCTTGACCAAGCGTTCACGTGTTTTCAATCACGAAAGAGGACAAAGGAGTTAATCTCCCTTTAATAGAAAGGGTCAAATTCTGATACTTCTGTCCTCTAGCATCATCTATTGGTGACGAACCGGGAGGGGGGGGGTCAACTAGTCCTACCTAAATGGACAGGTTAGGCTGACTATCATCTATAAAGGCTTTTAGGGTTATCTTGGAGCTTTCCCCATCGTTAGTGAGGTTGAGAATCATAGTTCTAAATAATTCATCGTCTGCCTTGATTGTAGTCATAATTTGCACTCTAAATATCACTTTCTTTTATTTACCTGTTGTCTTGATAACGGTATCCTTGTCGATTGGTGAGAGAATCATCAGTGACCACAATATTCCCTCCATGTCACAAGTAGACACAAGGACAGATAAAGTCTGAGGACCTCAGCAAACATCTCCTTAGATCTTCCTGGACCGCAAGGAATATGTAATTGAGCAAAATTTACCATTTGGATTAATAATAAAGGGTAGTCCAGGATTGGAAAAACGTGGCAATTTTTTACCAGGAACATTGCCACACCCATCTATGGGTTGTGTGTCGTATTGCAGTTTGGCTGTTTTTGGAGGAATATAATTCACAGAATGGAGAAGAAAGGGTTAAAAAATGCATTGTCATGAAAGTAGCACACAGTTGTGTGATGTGAATAGTGATTTATTTTCTACGCGTTTCGAAGACAACGAAAGCATCTTCGTCAGGAAAAATCACAGATGTACAGAGGTATATCTGTGATTTTTCCAGAAGAAGGAGATTTCTTTGTCTCTGAAATGCATGGAATTAAATCACTATTCAGATCACCACAACTGTGTGGTCCTTCCACTGTAGCGCACTTTTTACCCCTTTCTTCTCCATTCTGGAAATCATTCTTCTTTTGGGTCTGCGACAGCCGTTTTCTTCATGCTGTTATAGTGGTTGTGATGACTCACGGGGTATAAGGGCATAATAAGGGACCGGGGCTCCTAGACTGGCCCTCAGGGTGTGGGCCCCAGCTGTCCCTACTCCCAGAGATATGTCTAATGGTGACAATGTCTGGGCCGCCTTCTGTACCCTGCTCCTGGCCAGGCCAGATCTAATACCCTCTCTCCGCCACCCCAGGGGAGGACCGGGACAGGAGTGGTGCACCCACAGATATGGGCAAACAGGGAAACGCATAACTCTATCACGCAGCTTGGTCACACAGAGTAATCAGACAACAAGTGATAAGGTGTAAAATAAGGAGCAGGGAAGAAATAAACAGACGACAGGAGGAATTCCACAGCACACCAAGCAATATGCAGTAAATTACCAGTTACTGGAACACAACAGCACATGGACCGGATTAGCAAAAGCTATAGACGGAATGGGAAGACAGGTTCCTCCATCTTAAAAAGGCAGGGAGTAACTGTGATAGGTCTTTCGCAACATGTGATCAAAAAGGTAACCAGCAAGTAACTATTGCTAGCCCGATCACTTAATGCGCACAAAACTGGTCAATGCCCAAGCCTGCCTGTGCACTTCAGAAGCACTAGAGAAACTATAGTGTGGAGTGTTAGTGTCTGTAGTCTGAACAGTGTCTGATGCTGCCATGACACTTGGCGAGGTAAAAGCCAAACTCCGTGTGACACCTTCCAGCAATTCCACCTGTATTTCTTAATCCTTTTATTAGGATAAGACCCTATCTAACTTGAGGTTCTCCTCTGACATTGGGGGAAAGGACCAGACATGTTCATTCCAACATGCTCTGTCCTTTGTTTCCAAAAGAGATAATCCACTGCTAGATGAATCTGGCAGAGGCTAAAAGTAACCTTACACCTTATATAACGGTCAGCTGAACACTTGCTTGTCCACTAGATATTTTTCCAAACTCTTCCATCCATGTGAATGTTTAACTTGTCCGAGACTGCATTTGTTATCAATGGGACGAGGGCAACAAACCTCTGCCAGACATCTCTGGTGGTGGATTGTCTCCTGTGAGAACAAAGGATTGGGCATGCTGAAATGTAACATGCCCAATCCTTCTTTTACCCTACCTATAGTTGGAGGAGAATTTGGGGAATTTTCCAGACAGCTAAAGTATGTAGACAGTTTTAATGTGGCCAAGGGAATTTTTTTCAGAAAATACAGACCATATTACAGTCCAAACCAAAAAAGAAATACTGATTTGAAAGTTAAAAATAAAATTCCACAAAATATACTTGGCAAATGTTGCTTGTTATAATTCTATTAAATTGAAGGAACATATTACCACATGGACTATTAACATAATAATAATAATAATAATAATAATAATAATAATAATAATCAATATTAATAAATATACAATTAGATTGAACTTTTTGTAAAATGAGTACTAATTCTCTTACATTACCCATTTTTTTGGCTAATTCTTAGTATTTCCAATCAGTTCTGAAATGACATGAGAATTCTACTCGAGCATGGATCATTTTTGTATTTTATTTTTTTAAAAAGCCTTGAAAATTCTAAAAGGCACAGAAGTAAATAAAAGTTTCACAGACGTTCTTCTAACGAATGCACTGACATGGAGATGATGATGATGATGATGATGGTGATGACTGGGATGGTAGTTTGGTCACATCAACGATGCATGAGTATCAAAGCATCAAACTAATACTCATCCATGTTACTCCAAGAAAGCGTAGTGTGCGGCCAGGCAACCTTCAGCACTCTAACAGCTGTAGAAAGGTCAAGGACCGGACAGGTAGAGTGCTCAACATTACGTGGCCTGCACTGGAGTCTCCCCAGAACCTCATATATGGAAATACTAATTGTTTTTCTGCCTTTCCAATGACAGAATCGAGCTTCGTGCCCTTGGAAAGATCAACAAAGGAGAAGAGCTTAGCGTCTCTTATGTCGACTTCCTCAACCTCAGCGAAGAGAGAAGAAAACAGTTGAAGAAACAATATTATTTTGACTGCACGTGTGAACACTGCACAAAGGGGACCAAGGATGACCTGCTATTGGCTGCCATAGATGGCGACGAAAAGGTAAAGAAGCCTTGGTATTGATGGCTACATTATAATCTAATGAAGCTCTTAGACAGTGATGTAAGGGTAGGAGATGCGGTGACGTCTGGTACCAGAGATGACCTAAAGTTTTCTTCTGCCACATGATGGTGGTTAAAGGGGTTGTCCCGCAAAAAATATTTAATACCAGTCCACAGGATGGGTGAAAAATGTATGATTGATGGAGGTCCAAGCAATGGGATCCTATCTGATTCCTAGAATGGAGGTTGTTAAATAATGGAGTGACCACCATTCCAATGGCTTCTATGATTGGTGCACACAAGAACATGAGTCCCTTATCTCCCATAAGGAATAGAGCAAATATTCACGCGTGACCACTAGAGATGGGCGAGCACTAAATGCTCGAGTGCTTGGTATTCGAATCGAGCAGGTCAGACGCTCTGAAAAGGCTCAACTCAAGTAACGAGTATATTGGAAGTCAATGATTGGGCAGTCCGGCTCTCTGCCCACATACAGCTGGCAATAAACACAGCATTTCCGGAGGGAGAGCAGGGTTTTTTCATTTTTCTTTTGATAAATTACACCTGAAAACATTGCTTTAACCACAGTGAGAGCCATTCAGAGACTACGAATAGTATCCCTGGAGTGCCTGCACACAGCGAGCCTGTGCGTTGTTGTCATTGATTAACAGACGATACATCCAAGCAACCGTGATACTATACTCAGCTGAGCTCCGTGAGTACCCGAGAATCCCGATACTCGAACGAATCACGAACAGTGGCGAGCACACTCGCTCAACACTAGTGACCACCCTCTAGTCACTGGCTATTGGAGTGGTGGTCTTGCATCCGCACAACTGCTCCATTCGCATGTGAGCACAACACCCTTGTTCTTGTGATTGGTGGGGTCATGGGGACATCCAAGTGTAAAAGTGGTTGAGTCTCGGAAATGTAATGAAGACTTAGTTGGTTATAAATCCATTAGAGTCAATCAATTCTTAGAGGGGACCTAATTTTTTAAATTTGCTAATGGGCCTGAGGCCCTCTATGTACAGTACAAGAGTGATGAGTTATAGTAATATTTTTAACATCCAATTTATGCTTTTCCAAACCTTAGCATAGTATAGAGACCATTCCATATATTACCTACTGAGGATTTTCCAAGCTTCAGAACTTGGGATTGTATTTTCCTACAAAGACGTCATCCTTTCTGGACCCAATTGCGATCTTTTTACAGAATGAACACATTTTGGAGTATCAACTTTGTATGGTGAAAATGTAGACTAATATGAGTATAAGAAAGTTGAGTTCCTTCTGGAATATGTTACCCAGTTGAGGAAATTTTTAAACATTTATGTACAAGCTAACTTCTATCATTTAACGTTGCAGCCCGCGGAAGATGTGGTGAAAGAGGTCATCCAATTCTCAAAGAATACCTTGGAGAAAATAGACAAAGCTCGGGCAGAAGGATCTTACCATGAGGTGACAACAGCAGTTGAGGACACTGGTTTATATGTATGGTCCTGTGGGGTTAGTTTGTGTCACTATGGGAAAACCCAAAGGATTGCTGCATTGTTTTTTGCCTAAAAAGGGTTAAAGCATTTTGAGAGAAAATAATATATTACCTATCACGTAAGTGATAAATGCTAAATTGCTGGAGGTGCAACCAATTGAGATCCCAATGATCTTGTCACACTAGGTATGTGTTACGGAGTATGACATGACTGCACAGGTGCTCCTAGGCTGGCCCTCGGACTAGAGACCCTGCACTGTCCCTTATCTGAGAGGTACGCTTGATGGTAGAGAGGTCTGAGCCCCCAGCGTGACCCTGACTCCTGTCCGAGCATTGATCTTACTCCATCTCTCCCCGACCCTTGGGGCAGACTGGAAAACACAGAAGAAAACCCCCACAAAAACATCATGGACAAAGAAGAACCAAAACTCGTACACACACACTCAACACGAAGCAGAGACTATAAGTGTATAGAGGGAATAAAGTAAAAGAAGGAAGTAACCGCACAACAGGGGAACTTCCACACCACTCAATATAGCAACTATAGATCACCAAGAACTGGATCACCACAAAGACCAGAAGCAATGAAGCTGTGCAGAAGCTATAATTGGCTCAGAGAAATGGACTCCCATCCCTTCAATAGGAAGGAGATGGCTTTGGGTGGTAATAAGCAACCTGAGCTCCCAGGAGCCGCACACCAATCCACAGGAATTAACTCCTGTAGGACTGGGCAGCAATGAAAATGAATCAGCCGACACCTGGCTCAGGCTGAGCAACTAGATAGCATCAGGTTGCTTGTCAGACTCTACAATGTGAACAGTCTGACGCCGTCATGACATTCCGCGCATGTGGAGCCGAACACCACATGACAGTATGGGGAAGTACCACACGTACGGCGACACGTAAGGGAACTCTGTGTCTTGGGAAGGGGGAGATGGTGACCCTTGACTAAACCTTCCGAAGGGTCCCTGGCTCCCCTGAACACCATAGATAGGTTACACACCCATGCGCCTAACAGGGTACCTGACTCTGGCTGGCCCTGAATTGGGCCCTAGGTAAAGAATAGATGGGATGAGCACTGAGTCAACCCCACTAATCTCTAAAGAACACACAGGGAGCACACATGGGGGAAGTGAATGAACATCTTATCTCCAAGAAGCCTCAGCAGAAGAACAGTAACATATAACCATGTTTCTTCAGATGAATACAAGCCAACTGCTTGCATCCATGGCCTGTATAGGAATATTACTCTATCACCAGTAAACACCAAAGAGAAATGTAAGCATTTAAGGACACAAGGGTTAGTGATGATAATTAACAGCTGAAAGGTGAGGATATATGCAGGGTCCTAAAAGTAAAGGGATTATCCCCAAGCAGAGAGGATACATAGGATACCATTTACACCATAGCAAGAAGAATAGAAGGTCAGGGAACAGTTTGCGCAGCCAAATACTGCGACCTTCTACAGCCTGACACCATAGGGATGTCTGCCAACCGTGACACACCCGTCACAGATCTCTAAAACAAGTGACCATATTTCTTCCACTTACAACCAGCTACAAGATTATTTGCATTGAGAATGCTCCTTAGTGCCCTATTCAAAGTCTATGTTACTAACAGAAGATGGGAGATCTCAGTGATTGGCCCACCACCCCCAGCTATTAATTATCTATCACAATACCTCCTTTTTCATTTGTTTGGTTGTTTCATGAGACTAGGTTACAATTTTTTCTAAAATCCATTTTCACAATTTGGTGACAGGTGGTGAAACTTTGCCGTGAATGTCTTAAGAGGCAGGAGCCCGTCTTGGCAGACACCAATATCTACATGCTCCAGATCCTGAGCATAGTCTCTGAGGTGCTGTCCTACCTCCAGATGTTTGAGGAGGCTGCCGAGAACGCCAAGAAAATGGTAGACGGATACTTGTAAGTAGATGAAGATATATGTAAACAAGTAAGAAATATGGAAAAATCATGCTATGCTATATTGTATTGGATAGTAGTTGGATGGTGCTAAATCTCTTTGCGGAAAACCACTTGGAATGAAAGATTAAGGGTAGAGTCTGTAAAGTCAACAGTAGATACCCTAAAACTTGGATACCCAAATATATCGAGCTAGATTACAGATGTACAATTGTGTGGTTCTGGAACCAAATTCATCATAGTTTTATGAAAATACAAGCGTATGTGAAGACTTGTTTTAATTAATGATCTCCTTGTTACGAACAGGAAAATATACCATCCAAACAACGCCCAGCTCGGGATGTCAATAATGAGGGCCGGAGTCACACACTGGCACGCGGGACACATCGAAGTTGGTCACGGGATGATCTGCAAGGCTTTTGCTATCCTTCTAATAACTCATGGCCCCACTCACCCCATTACCAAAGATCTAGAGGTGCGTCCATTATATCCATTACTGAGCTTTATATACTTGTTCCTAGGAGTAGAAGTATTATATTAGTTATATTCTTGAACATAGGGGCAGTATTATAGTAGTTATATTCTTGTATATAAGGGCAGTATTATAGTAGTTATATACCTGTACATAGGGGCAGTATTATAGTAGTTATATTCTTGTACATAGGGAGCAGCATTATAGTAGTAATATTCTTAAACATAGGGGCAGTATTATAGTAGTTATATACCTGTACATAGGGGCAGTATTATAGTAGTTATATTCTTGTACATAGGGGGCAGTATTATAGTAGTTATATACCTGTACATAGGGGCAGTATTAGTAGTTATATTCTTGTACATAGGGAGCAGCATTATAGTAGTAATATTCTTAAACATAGGGGCAGTATTATAGTAGTTATATACCTGTACATAGGGGCAGTATTATAGTAGTTATATTCTTGTACATAGGGAGCAGCATTATAGTAGTAATATTCTTAAACATAGGGGCAGTATTATAGTAGTTATATTCTTGTACATAGTGGTAGTATTATAGTAGTTATATTCTTGTACATAGGGAGCAGTATTATAGTAGTAATATTCTTGTACATAGGAGCAGTATTATAGTAGTTATATTCTTGTACATAGGAGCAGTATTATAGTAGTTATATTCTTGTACATAGGGGCAGTATTATATTAGTTATATTCTTGTACATAGGAGCAGTATTATAGTAGTTATATTCTTGTACATAGGGGCAGTATTATAGTAGTTATATTCTTGTACATAGGAGCAGTATTATAGTAGTTATATTCTTGTACATTGGAGCAGTATTATAGTAGTTATATTCTTGTACATAGGAGCAGTATTATAGTAGTTATATTCTTGTACATAGGGGCAGTATTATAGTAGTTATATTCTTGTACATAGGAGCAGTATTATAGTAGTTATATTCTTGTACATTGGAGCAGTATTATAGTGGTTATATTCTTGTACATAGGGGCAGTATTATAGTAGTTATATTCTTGTACATAGGAGCAGTATTATAGTAGTTATATTCTTGTACATAGGAGCAGTATTATAGTAGTTATATTCTTGTACATAGGGGCAGTATTATAGTAGTTATATTCTTGTACATAGGAGCAGTATTATAGTAGTTATATTCTTGTACATTGGAGCAGTATTATAGTGGTTATATTCTTGTACATAGGGGCAGTATTATAGTAGTTATATTCTTGTACATAGGAGCAGTATTATAGTAGTTATATTCTTGTACATAGGAGCAGTATTATAGTAGTTATATTCTTGTACATAGGTACAGTATTATAGTAGTTATATTCTTGTACATAGGAGGCAGTATTATTGTAGTTATATTCTTGTACATAGGTGCAGTATTATAGTAGTTATATTCTTGTACATAGGTACAGTATTATAGTAGTTATATTCTTGTACATAGGAGGCAGTATTATAGTAGTTATATTCTTGTACATAGGAGCAGTATTATAGTAGTTATATTCTTGTACATAGGGGCAGTATTATAGTAGTTATATTCTTGTACATAGGGGCAGTATTATAGTAGTTATATTCTTGTACATAGGGGCAGTATTATAGTAGTTATATTCTTGTACATAGGAGCAGTATTATAGTAGTTATATTCTTGTACATTGGAGCAGTATTATAGTGGTTATATTCTTGTACATAGGGGGCAGTATTATAGTAGTTATATTCTTGTACATAGGGGGCAGTATTATAGTAGTTATATTCTTGTACATTGGAGCAGTATTATAGTAGTTATATTCTTGTACATAGGGGGCAGTATTATAGTAGTTATATTCTTGTACATAGGAGCAGTATTATAGTAGTTATATTCTTGTACATTGGAGCAGTATTATAGTGGTTATATTCTTGTACATAGGGGCAGTATTATAGTACATATATTCTTGTACATAGAGGTAGTATTATAGTAGTTATATTCTTGTACATAGGGGACAGTATTATAGTAGTTATATTCTTGTACATAGGGGCAGTATTATAGTAGTTATATTCTTGTACATTGGAGCAGTATTATAGTAGTTATATTCTTGTACATAGGGGCAGTATTATAGTAATTATATTCTTGTACATAGGGGCAGTATTATAGTAGTTATATTCTTGTACATTGGAGCAGTATTATAGTAGTTATATTCTTGTACATTGGAGTAGTATTATAGTAGTTATATTCTTGTACATAAGGGGCAGTATTATAGTACTTATACTGATAAACCTAATGTATGGGTCAGTACTATAATGATAATATTTATGGACAGTATTAGGAATTTCAGTTATGTCTACAGGACATTATATTTTCCATACCTGAGCTCACCAGGATATGCTCTAATAGCTAGTTCATTCGTATAATAGAACACTTTGCCCTGTTTGGTATTGGTGAGACCTTTAGGCTATGTGCGCACTTACCGGATTTTTCGCGGATTTTGCCGCGGATTTGCTGCATGTTTCGCTGCAGAAAATGTTCATAACATCTCTGCAGTGAATCACCAGCAAATCCTATGGAGAAAAAAAATCCTGTGCGCACTGGGCAGAATTTGACAGCTGCATGTTTTGCTGCGGGAATCCCGCAGCAAAAACAAGTGCATGTCACTTCTTTTCCGCACATCGCTGCGGGATTTCACTCCATTGACTGCAATGTAATCATGAAATCCCGCAGGGAATAACGCAGGCAGCAAATTCTGTGCGGTTCACTGCGTTTTCCTGCGTTATTCCCTGCGGCATTTCGCGGTTTACCTCCGGTAATGTGCATCGCCTGTCTGCGGTTTTGCAGGGAAGTGATGTCATTACAGGAAGAGGAAGCAGAGCAGAGAGTAAACACACACACATCAGACACAGAACACATCACAGACATAGATCACATAGACACAGACACATAGAACACACATAGAAAGAAAACGGAAATATAGAAAAAAAAGAACGTGGGCTCCGCTGCATATTTACCTTCCAGCCGAGGTAAGCACACAGCGTCGGCCCGGTATCCTCATGCTGGGGAGGGAGAGGGGCAGGGGTAATGTCCCCCGCCTCACTCCCCCTCCGGCAGCCGAGAATATCAGCCGCAGCTGCCCCGGCACTGTCGCATACATTATGCGGCACTGCCGGCGTGTCCTCGGCTCTTCTTGCCACCGTGTAGCAGTGGTGGCAAGGTAATACAAGGGGTTAATGATGGTGGGGGACCACCGCCATTAACCCCAGGCTTGATCATGGCAGCGTCTATGTGACAGCTGACATGATCAACCCGTAAGTAAAGTGAAAAAAACACACACACAGAAAAATCCTTTATTTTAAATAAAACCAACAAGCCTCGTTCACCATTTTATTAACCCCTCCCAAACAAAGCTCCGGCGTAATCCACAGCTCCGACATCCACAGCTCCGGCTCCTGCGTCCTGCACTGCTTCCATCCAGCCGCGACTGTCACAGACACAGGCTGAATGCAGCAGACAGCAGAGGTAATTACCGGTCATTTCCCACGGCCGGTAATGTGAACTCACTGCCGACCGTGGGAAATGCAGCGATCTGTCATCTATCTATCTATCTATCCCTCTGTCTGTCTATCTATCCCTCTATCTATCTATCCCTCTATCTATTCTTCTGTCTATCTACTATCAGAATTAAATGTATTTATTTATTTATTTTTCTTCAATGTGCTTTATTGCATTGAATGCAATAAAGCACATCCCAACCCGCACGCGGCAAAACCGCGGCAATACCGCGAACAATACCGCGGTAAAGCCGCGGCAAACCGCGGCAAACCGCATGCGGTTTTCGGGTGCGGTTTCCCGCGTTTTTTTACCGCGGGTGCAGTAATCTTTGAGAGGATGCGGAATTTTCTCAAGAAAATTCCATTTCCCAGTGCGCACATAGCCTTACAGTGTTTGGCCATGAATATTTGGCAGTGGTAACGTCTGTAACGTCTCTCCTCAGGCGATGCGAGGACAGACAGAGATGGAGCTGAGGATGTTCCAGGAGAACGAGTTTGTCTATTACAAGATGAGAGAGGCCGCTCTCTCCAACAAACCATTTCATGTTATGGAAGAACCAAAAAACGAGGCCCCATCAAACATCTTCCATAAGAAGCCATAGATGGAGACCATTCTTCCAGTCATTTGATCCCTGCACCTTCTGATCAGACCTCAGCAATTCCAAGTCCACGGTGCTGATCCTTGAAGAACCCATCACCATGAGAGGATAATTTTTAGGCCTGATCTGCTTGAAGTGTTTAGTGATGTTGAAAGTCAATGTCTGTAAATGATGAAGTCATGTTCCCATCTCTCAATAAAGACTGTGTATGAATTCCTAGTCTCAGGAATATTGGCTCTACCTACCACAGAGGCAATATAGACATTTGCCTAGGGGCTAACAACACAACCGGAGCTGCCCAAAAATTATGTATTTAAAAGGGCCTTAAACATAACCTCACAGTATAACAGTCCTCTAAAAATTTGGACATCAGTGTGATATCATCATATAAGTATGCTAATGGGACCTATGGCAGCCACTAAAAATACCCAAATTGTCCAGTTCAGGTGCAGTCACATACTGGAAGGAGCTCTGAAACGTTCCAGTCTATGACATTTGGCAAATGTCATGAAGAGGTGGTCGAGTCCCTCTGCTGTTTTATACTAAACATATTATATGGTGTTGATTGCTATAAATGTGTGTTAGCAAGTAAATGCTGCTAGCGTAGTATAGGTTCCCGGTATAGCAGAGCTGGGGCCATTGACCTAGGGCGGGGTGAAACAGAAGTAGATTAAATATCAGATAAGACAGGGTTAAGTCGAGGTAGAGGAGGAGTGAGAGGTGGCAACTGGGTTGGTTACTAAAACGGATCTCTTGCTGTGCCAGTTCTGGATAGGGTTCAAGAACGAAAGCTTGTGGCTACGGTGTCAGGGAACCATGAGGTAACCTTGAGAGATCCGGAGCCTACAGCTCACCCCCTGACGGGCTAGTCATATGACTTGTGGTCCAGAAGCGGACAAAGGTGTAAGGAAGGGGGGGAATGGAGAAGCAGACCCGTCAGCTTGAGGACGAGTTCAAAGATAGCGGGAAACCGGTCAAGTGAGAGTACCCCAGAAACAGTAGAACCTTGAACCATGAGGAGTGAGGCCATGTCTGTCATAACGGTGTGAAAAATAAACTAAACAAGTTGTGTTGGCAAGTGAAGTCTGGTGTTGAGGGGGTTTCTACTTCGTTTACGACTGCCAGCGGGGTGATGGACACCAGTCTGAAGAAACCAGTAAATGTGCACCACAACCAAAGTCACACCCGTACACGGAGCCTCCTTGGTGAAAGAGCACAATGCCCGTATGGCCCGGCATTCTTGCCTTTCTTCACTCACATCATCTTTTTCTGAGCTGCCAATTGGCCAAAAGTGCCACTATAATTTACCCCCTTATTTTGCTCTTTGAAGGACTTTTTAGTGCATGTGATTATAGTTCTTTTAGGCCATTTTCTGCTCATGTTCTAGCTTTGAGAGGTCTGTATTTGTGACAGGTACCCGATAATGGCCGTTTCTCGCATATGAGTATCATCCATGTTTTTCACGGTTAGCATCAATACCTGTTCACAGGTCCAATTTATTTTGTGGCCCAAGCAAAATCACTGAGATATGTCCGATATTGAATCAAGTGTCAACAATGCAAATTTATGGGAAAGCACTCGGATGACATCCAAGTTTTGTCCTAAATATAATGTCTTGTGAGGGACGGCGGCATCATCTTTCTCCATCACTGCCGTTGGTCTAATATGATTTGTTACCTGCCGGTAGATCTGGTGTTTCATGAGACGTAGGTCTCAATTTAATACAAAGATATAGAGCCTACAAAGATTGAACTCCACACATAAATATAATAAAATATTAAATCTTTATTAATCTTCAAAAGTTAAAAAGAAGAAAGAATAGACACAGAAAAACACCTAAGTCAATCAAAAGTACAGAGTAAAAGGACAAACCACAAACATAAGAGGGATATTAACAAAGAAGGTCAGACAAGGATGTAGAAGTAAGTAATTACCGCAGGGACGTCCCTTTGATGCGCGTTTCGCCGTCGCTTCCTCAGAAAGGGGTGTAGATGTTAAAGTGGCCAGTGTCTCTATTTAAATGAATGACAGCCAATCGGCTGTAAGCCAGTGTGGGCCGTGCCGTCGGAAATACTATATATTTTTTAAATCTGGCAGGGTACTGAAAGGGATCTCAAGAAATTTGTGGATGACCTGAATAAGAATTCATTGAATATAAAACTTACAAGTCATCATAGTCAGGTCAGTATGGACTTCCTTGATCTCAATATATGAGGGGCGATCCAAAAGTAATGATAATCAATAATAAACACAATGAATATATTAAAAAAATATATATTTTTCTACATAGTCTCCTAACAAGTCTATACATTCAGTCCATCTCTTTTCTAAACTTAGAATTCCCTTCGAAAAAAAATCTTGATCTTGACCCGCAAAAAAATCCCCAACAGCGGTGATCACGTCGCTATTGTCGTCAAATTTCTTGCCCCGGAGGTGTTCCTTGAGGCGAGGAAAGAGAAAGAAGTCACTGGGGGCTAGATCTGCCGAATAGGGGGGGTGTTCCACCAGTTCAAAGCCCGCTTCTTGAATGGTTGCCATGGCAACTGCAGCTTTGTGAGCCGGCACGTTATCTTGGTGAAACAGCACTCCAGCCCGCAGTTTGCCGCGCCTTTTCTCCTTGATAGCCTCCCGCAATCTTCTTATTTGTTCTGCGTAGTAGGAGCCTGTAATAGTGGCTCCCTTCTCCAAATAGTCCACCATAATAATTCCTTCAGCGTCCCAAAAAACAGACGCTATAACCTTCCCTGCTGAGCTTGACACTTTGAATATCTTCAGCGTCGGTTCGTCGGCTCGTTTCCATGTCATCAATTGTTGTTTTGTTTCGGGATCAAAGTGGTGGATCCAGGTCTCGTCCATGTTCAAAAAAGTGACAAAAAAATTCTCCTTGTCTGCTCAGAACTTTTCGAGATTTGCTCTGGAAATGTCAACTCGTTTCTTCTTTTGCTCGTCAGTTAACATTTTTGGCACCCAACGCGCGGAGACCTTTCTCATATGCAATTCTTTTGCAAGGATTCTTTGAATACTGCCATATGAGATCCCTGTGACCTCAGCTACATGCCTGATAGTCACTCTTCGATCTGCCAATACAACTTCAACTTTTTTCATGTTTTCTTCATTGAGGGACGTGGATGGGCGTCCTTCACGATGTTCATCTTCCGTCGATGTTCTTCCCAGCTTAAATTCCTTGGCCCAGCGTGCAACTGTGGAATATGGAGGAGAAGAGTCCCCCAATGTTTCCACCAAGTCGCTGTGTATGTCTTTGGTAGTCATTTTTTTCAAGCAGAGGTATTTGATGACAGCTCTGAGCTCGTTTTTTTCCATTTTGATGTTCACTCCTCGGCAGTTCATATTCAAATGAATGTAGCTCCCGGGAATCGTGGCCTATTTAAGTGATTTTTTTTCCTGGACTAGTGGGTACCTAAGACAGAAGAAAACATTTTATTTTAATTTCTGTGTGCAATAGAAATAACCGATTATCATTACTTTTGGATAGCCCCTCGTATAGAGAAACATGGACAATTCCCTCCATACTAGGACTTTTAGAAAGCCTACTGCTATCAACTCCTTGCTCTCAGCTCAATCCTCTCATCCACAACCATTGATTAACAATATTCCAGTAGGTCAGAGAAATTGCTCTGAAGAGACTCGGTCTTTAAAGAACAAGCAAAAGAACTGACTGAGCGGTTTGTAGATAGAGGATATAGTAAACGAACCATAAAAAGGGCCTACAATCGAGCCCTGAATACTTCGAGGAGAGACCTTCTGACACCGCGGGGTAAGGAGACAAACGACCAGAAGGTGAGATTTATCTCACAATATCATACTGGTTGGAGAGAGATGAAAGGAGCCTTGGAGAAATTTTGGCCGGTCTTGATGACAGACCCAATACTGAAGAAGATTGTACCTGAGGGTCCATCTATTACAGGGGTGGGCAATTAATTTTCCCATGGGGCCGCATGAGAAATTGGGATTGGTTTAGAGGGCCGGACTAATATAATTAACTCAGTTCTACCCAATATACTACATTACTACACCCCCTCCATATACTACACCTGTAATAAACTACATCACTACACTCCTATATACTACACCTGCAATAAACTACACCCCCCCTATACTACACCTGTATTATACTACACCCCCTCCATATACCTGTAATATACTACACCACTACACCCCCATATACACCTGTATTATACTACACCACTATATAATACACCTGCGATATACTACATCACTACACCCCTATATACTACACCTGTAATATACTACATCACTACACCCCATATACTACACCTGTAATATAGTACACCCCCATATAGTACACCTGTAATATACTACACCTCCATATAGTACACCTGTAATATACTACACCTCCATATAGTACACCTGTAATATACTACAACTCCATATAGCACACCTGTAATATACTACACCTCCATATAGTACACCTGTAATATACTACACCTCCATATAGTACACCTGTAATATACTACACCTCCATATAGCACACCTGTAATATACTACATCACTATACCCCCATATACTACACCACTATATACTACACCTCCATATAGCACACCTGTAATATACTCCACCTCCATATAGCACACCTGTAATATACTACACCTCCATATAGTACACCTGTAATATACTACACCTCCATATAGTACACCTGTAATATACTAAACCCCCATATGTCACACACCCTGCTCCCCATACAGCCTGCACCCCCATATCACACACACTACACTCCCATATGTCACACACCCTGCTCCCCATACAGCCTGCACCTCCATATCACACACACTACACCCCCATATGTCACACGCGCTGCTCCCCATACAGCCTGCACCCCCAGATCACACACACTATACCCCCATATGTCACATACCCTGCTTCCCATACAGCCTGCACCTCCATATATCACACACTACACCCCCATATGTCACACACCCTGCTCCCCATACAACCTGCACCCCCCATATCTCACACACCCTGCTCCCCATACAGCCTGCACCCCCCAGATCACACACACACACACTATACCCCCATATGTCACATACCCTGCTTCCCATACAGCCTGCACCTCCATATCACACACACTACACCCCCATATCTCACACACCCTGCCCACATATCTCACCCTGCCTGTACCCCAACCTACCCCTCTCAAACACTCTGCACCCCTTCACATCCTTCTGTCACAGTCCGCAGCCCTCATATGCCACTCACCCTGCACCCCCCTCCCCCTCATGTCCCCTCTTTTCTTATTACCAGTCATCATGTGTCCAAATCTCTTTCAGGAGTCAGTATCTTTGCTTTCTGCCCGGCATCCTGTGTCTCCTCCCACACAGTCACATGGGCGGGACATCATCGCAGGTCCTGCAGGATGGATTATTCCGTCTGCTGTGCAGGTCAGGAGCACTCCTGCAGCTCAGAAATGGCTGGTGGCCTCTCCAGGTCAGGGGCCCCTCTACTGACACTGGGCTCCCCTGACTCACAGGCCGGCCCCCTGACTGTCGCATTGTCGGCCACTACACAGCGGCACTACACATAGGGGCCCGGCAGCCGGCTCTGCAGAGCGGCTGCCAGGCCCCTATAACCCTGCAGGCCCGGTCGCAGTGGCGACCTCTGCAACCGCGGTCGTTACGCCCCTGACCCCATGTACTACACCACTATATACTACACCACTATATACACAACACCATATACTACACCTGTAAAACTACACCACTACACCCCCAGTATTAGTCACCAGTCCCCCACTCCCCCATTGTCCCCTCCTCAGCTTATTAGTCACTACTTACCTCTCCCTTGTTTTCGTCCCCGTCCTCAGGCACCTCCGTACAGGCCCCCCGCTGAGCTGCTCCTTCTGTTGTACGGACTCCCGCTGAGCTGCTCCTTCTCTTATACAGACCCTGGCTGCGCTGATGCTGTTCTGCGAAAGGCCCCCGCCGCTGCTTCTCTCCGTGAAGGCCCCCGCTGTGCTGCTCCTTCTCCTGCCGGGCGGGAACTTTTGAAATGACACACGCAGCGCAGTACTGATAACATCAGAGCGCGCGCGTGTGTCACTGACAAAGTGCCAGCAGGGAACAGAGGAGAGACTCCTGTGTTCCGCTGCCTGCACTGACTGTGCGGACCTGCAGGATCTCTCCCTGCCCGGCACGCTGCAGCCCGGCTCCACTGCACCGGCTGAAGACGGGCAGGCCGGTCACAGAGAGTAGGTGGGCCGGATGTGGCCCGCGGGCCGCCCCTTGCCCAGGTCTGATCTATTACATACCGTAGGGCTAATATCCCTCTTATGTTTGTGGTTTGTCCTTTTACTCTGTACTTTTGATTGATGCCCCGCTGCTTATACTCCCCTGTGGAGTGAGGTATAGTCATTGTGGACTTCATTTATTTGTAAAACGTTCCTGGACTCTAAACCTTTTGGTTATACTGCCATCTAGTGGAATTAACTTAGTACTGCATCTTTTTGTGTCATTCTTGGATTTTTTTTTTTTTGTAAATTCTTTATTTAAGATGTTTCTTAATATTACAGAAATGAAATTGCAACAACAAATAAGCATAAACATGTATTTTTCAGATGAAAGGAAAGAGAAAAGGAAAGGAAAGAGGGAGAGGGGGACGTGAGGTTGGTGTAAAGTAAAGAGAGGACAAGGGGTTGGGAATGTAGAGGGGGTAGGGGAAGGGGAAAAGGTGAGATTCCCACCTATTTCTAAGAAGGTGTCTGGTTGAAGGTGTCTGGTTACTAGGGTTTATATATATGAAAGTATGAAAAGGCTTTGTTTTCAGAGGTGTGTATGAGCAACGTGTTTGTTTTGCTTAACTGTCTATTCGGTTTCTGAGCTAATGTGTTATCTGTGGATGAGAAAATTTGTCAAGAGATTTTAGTTAGCTTTTGGTATCTGTCCCATTTGTCCCAAGATTCTAAAAGCTTTGCATTTTTCCTAGTGTAATGCAATCGGGCTTTTTCATGTATGCTTATAAGATTTGATTCATTGAACCACTCGGTTAGACTCGGTGCATCACCTTCTTTCCAGTGTCTGGCTATTAGAAGTTTTGCTGCATTTATGAGATGAGGTATTATTGAGAGTTTGTTTAGGTGTTCCTTTTGTGGATCTAGATTGAGGATAATAAAGTTTGGGTTGAAAGGGAGTTTGGTCTTGAGAGCATTGTCTATGTGAATTTTAATGGAATCCCAATATTTTGCTATTTTTGGGCAATGATACCAAATGTGTGAAGGGGTGCCAGTCATTTGATGACATCTCCAGCAGTGTGGTGACAAGGAGTTGTCAATTTTGTAGAGAATGTCTGGGGTTTTTTACCACCGTGAGATAATTTTATAGTTGAGTTCTTGATATCTAAATGCGGTTGATAGGTTGTGCGCATTGTTGAAGATCATTTGAATTTCACTAGGGTTGAAGGTGGTGTTTAGTTCCATTTCCCATCTATTAATGTAAGAAGGTTTTTCCGAAGTGTTATATAGTAGTTTGTATATTTTTGAGATTAGCCTATTCTTCCCTTGAGCATGTAGTAGAAATTCTTGTTGGGGGGACGGGTTTGAAGGGGAAATATCTGGGATGTGATATGAAGCTAGGTCTCTAATGATGGCTAGGTCTTTATCTTTTAAATCTATTGGATTAAAGATGGATTTTAGCTCTTGTATAGTTAATGGTTCATGGTTATGGATTATCTCTGACAGTGTTATGTTGCAGAGATTTTTTGATGTCCTAATTTTGTTTTTTAGGAGTCTAAATTTTTGCGGGATTACATGTAAAATGGGGGTGGCTCTGCAAATATTCGGAATTAGATCTAGTTTTTTATTAAATTTGTGCCAAAGCTTAAGTGTTACTTTGGTAAAAGGGTTCAGTATGTCTTTATATTTGAATCTGTTGTGAGGGGTTGGCCATAGAAAATGTGATAGGTCTCCTTTTAAGTTGCTGATTTCCAAGGTAGTCCACAGTTTTCTAGGGGGGTTTGTCCTCATCTCCATGAGTCTGGCTATGTGTGTGGCTAGCCAATAGCGTTCAAAATCTGGGAGTCCTGTACCTCCTTTAGATTTAGGAGCAGTCAGTATAGTGTACTTTAGTCTATGGCTCTTTTTAAGCCATATAAAATTTGAGATCATGTTTTTCAATTTGCTGAAGAAATGTTGTGGGATATCTGTAGGGATTACTTGTAGAAGATATAAGATTTTTGGCAGAATGATCATCTTGATTAAATTGGTTCTCCCAAACCACGAGATTGGTAAACTGCTCCAAGCGGAAATGTCGGCTTCTATTTTGTGAAAAAGTGGCTTGAGATTCAGATCGTATAGTTGAGACAGGGAGTTGCTAATTCTTACGCCTAGGTGGGTGATGGAATTGCTAATACTGAAAGGGGATGATTCTGATACATTTTTCCATATTTTGGGGGGAATGTTAATGTTTAATAAATGGGATTTTGAAAAATTTATTTTGAAGTTGGAGACTTCACTATATAACTTGAAATCTGCGGTAAGGGCCTTAATTGAATTTGAAGGGTTCGTTAAAATGAAAAGTATGTCATCTGCAAATGCCGCGGATTTGTATTCTATTTGGTTGCATTTCAGGCCTGAGATCTTGGGATTTTGTCTTATTTTCTGGAGAAAGGTTTCTATTGTTAGAATAAATAGAAGTGGTGAAAGGGGACAGCCCTGTCTGGTTCCATTTTTTATGTTAAAACTAGAGGAGAGTTCATTATTTATTTTTAGCTTTGCGGTTGGGGTGGTATAAAGTGCCAGGATTTTGTCAATGAATAAGGGTGGGAAGCCAAATTTTTTTAAAGTTTGTTCGATAAATAGCCAATTGACGCGGTCGAAAGCTTTTTCTGCATCTGAGGTGATGATTGCAGTTTCAATATTGTTATGTTTTGCATATTGAATGGCATTTAGTGTTTTAATTACATTATCTTTTGCTTCTCTCTCTTTTGTAAATCCCACTTGTTCTAGGTTTATAAGATCAGGTATTATGTTTTGCATTCTTTTTGCTATGATTTTGGCATACAGTTTTACGTCATTGTTAATCAGCGAAATTGGTCTATAGCTTCCGCAAAGGGATGGATCTTTTCCTTCTTTTGGGATTAGAGTTATGTGAGCTGTTAGGGCTTCTTTATTGAATGGGTTATTCTTGTTTATATAGTTAAAATAGTTTGTCATATGTGGAACTAGTTCTGGTTTAAAAATTTTGTAGTACTCAATTGAAAAACCATCCGGGCCTGGACTTTTCCCTCCCGGAGTTGAGTTTATGGATGATTCTACTTCTTGGGAGGATATTGGGATCGTTAGATTTTGTGCTTGTTGGGTTGTGAGTTTAGGTAATTTCAGGTCTTTTAGGAAAGTTTTTATGAGTTTTGTTTTCCCCTCTTGAGACTCTTGTGCTGTTGTGAGGTTGTATAAGTTGGAGTAGTATGAAGAGAAAATATTAGCAATGTCTTCTGTTTTGTGATGTACTTTGTCATTCGTATTTTTAATTTTTGTGATATATGTTGTATTTATTTGTTTTTTAATCATGTTTGCTAAATTACGTCCACTTTTGTTGGAGTAAAGGTAGGATCGAAACCTTGCATAGTTAAGGTATTTTTCGCTTTTTTGATTTAAAAGAGCTCTGAGCTCAGATCTAGCTTGAATAAGTCCTTCTGTAATGAAGGGTTTTGATTTGTTTTATGTTGTCCTTCTAAGTTTTTTATTTGGTCTAGAAGTGAAATTGTTGTTTTTTCTCTTTCTTTTTTGGTTCTAGTGCCGAGTTCTATTAAAGTACCTCGTAGAACTGCTTTGTGGGCTTCCCAAACGTTAGGGTCACATATGTTATTGAAGCAATTTTCTCTAAAGTAGTTTTGGATGGACGTTCTTATGTAGTCTTGAGAAGTTTTGTTTTTTATTAAACTGTTATTGAGTTTCCAATTGAGTGGGCATCTTCTGCCTTGTGAAAGCTTTATGTTTAAAAGTAGGGGGGCATGATCAGAAAGTAATATTATATCATAATGTATTTTTTCAACATTGCTTAGAAGTTGATGGGGTATGAATAGATAATCTATTCTGGAGTATTTCTTATGGACTTGTGAGTAATAAGAGTAATCTTTGGTTGAGGGGTATGAGATCCTCCAGCTGTCGACCAGAAGTAATTCTGTGAGGGATTTTTTAATGAAATTTACTGTTTTAATTGGGATCGTTGAATGTCCATCTGAGGTGTCTGATGAAGGGTGTAGAGGGATATTGAAGTCACCTCCTAATATTATATTCCCTTCTGAAAAAAGATGCAGAGTGTTGAATATTTTCTTAAAGAAGGGCAGCTGGTTAGTATTTGGGGCGTAGATGTTTATGATTGTGTATAAGGAGTTGTATAGTTGGCATTTCAAGAAGATGAACCTGCCGTCTGGATCATAAATGACGTCTTTGAGGTTAAAGGGTATCTTTTTATGGATAATAATCGAGACCCCTTTATTTTTCTTGATTGGGGAATTGGCATTAAACCATCTAGTGTAGACCTTATTTTTTGATACTGGTGTGTACGTCTTCTTGAAGTGAGTCTCCTGGAGAAGAGCGATATCTATTTGGTGTTTGTTAAGATAGCTCAGTATTTGTGATCTTTTTTGGGGGATGTTCATGCCTTTAACATTGAACGTTATAAAGTTAAGATTAGCCATAGTTACCATGAAATAATTGATAATTTATCTTTGAAATTTGGGTAGGTATCTGGGAAGGGTGAAAAAGATTTAGTATAGGGTAGAGTGTGAGATATTTGAGTCTCTTAGCCATAGCCTTGAGACGTTGTGGATTTCTCAAATTGAGAAATGAAAAAACAAAGAAAATTTGCAGCTGGAAGGGATAGGGTAAGCCAAGCCAATCCCTTCCAGTGTAATCTGCAATAGTGGATTTTCCGGTCCGTGGGGGCGTGGACCTAGGATGTAGTACTTTTAGACAGTATATGTACTTGACACTTTCAGTGAAGTGAACTAGGGGGCACTATCTCCCAGCTAAGTCTTATCAGTAAATGTAATGTAAGAGGGTGAGATAACAAGTCAGTTATAAATGATAAATAATAACCAATTAAAGCAAACATTCCATATTTGTATAGTTACAACCAATGGTCTTCGGTTCTGTTGCTTGAACGATGAGGATAGAGGTCATGAGCGTCCAATAGAGTTCTTTGTAGAATTGTGATTTGATTGAACGATATGCACAAATCACAGGCAGATAGAAAGAGGACTAAGTCCCGATGTCTCTATTTCAACAAATTTAATGTCTTTAGAACAGGAACTGAATTGGGAACATACGCAATCATGTGGTAAACTTAGACAAAACTACGACTTCTCTCCAATTCTCTCCTCCTCCCCCGAACAAAAACGTTGGGTGGAAGGTTAACAGAGGGAGAGGAGGGAGAGAGAGAGAGGAAAAAAAAAAGGATTTTTTTTTTTTATATGAATATCTTTTCTTTTCCGTTTCTCATCAGGGTATTTCTTAAACTTGAATGATGAGGTCAGGTATATAAAGGTATTGGAGAGTCATCATCCATTTTCATCTTGTTCCCCTTGTCTTTTTCTTGGAGTCTTCTTTGGCCCCTGATTCAGTTTTCTCACTTTACTTGCTCTGGGTGGTGGTGTTGTGGTCCATTTGTCACGTTTAGGTAGTGCAGGCAAGTGAAGGAAATCTTCAGCGGAGGTCCAATCTGGTATCTTTATATGCATTAAGTCCAACTTATTGAGGACAAAGGGAAGATCGTCTGGAGTTCTGATTATTAGATTTTTGTTGTTATCAAAGGTGATGGCTAAACCAAAAGGAAACATCCATCTGTAAATTATATTTTTTTCTCTCAGTGTTTTTGTTAAGGGCTGTAATTGTCTTCTCAGATCTAAAGTGAGCTTTGAAAGGTCCTGATAGATTTGTATTTCTGTCTCTTCATATTCAATCTTGCGGGTGTATCTCGCTTTTTGGTAAATTTGTTCCTTTATTTTAAAGCTTTGTAAACAACATAGAACATCCCTTGGTTTATCCCAGTTTGCTGTTTTGGGTTTGTAAACTCTGTGGGCTCTTTCTAACCCTATGTCAATGGTTTCTTCTTTGCCAAGTAGAGTATTAAATATCTGTGTAAGGGCTGTGTGGATGTCTTTGTCTTCTACTGATTCTGGTAATCCTCGAATTCGAAGGTTATTCCTTCTGGACCTGTTCTCGAGATCATCTATGTGAAGTTTTTGCAAGAAGATCTCTTTTTGATTGTCGATCAGGATTTCTGTCACTCTCTCTGAGTGCGTTGTAATTTGGTCAAAGTCGTTTTCAAGGGTATGGACTCTTGTATAGATCTGTTTTATGTCGCTTTTAAGTTCAGCCATCTCTTCTTTTATGTTAAGGAATAACGTTTGGAACTCCATTCTATGTCTGAACTGGGTGCAAAAAACCTAAAAAACATCACTATGGGGAGATAAGGTATGCACACCAGTGACTATGGAAGGGGAATACATGGAATAGCAGAAACTGCTGTGTGAATACTGACATGAAAAATTCAATAGCTATTTGTAAGAATGAAATGTGAAAAATGGAACCTGCATTACTGCCATGAATATATGAATAAAGAGAAATTTAGCTACTGAATTGATCAATGCAGAAGAGCCCCAACACTACGCCAAAGTATTTCTCTACGTTGGGGTCCCTAGCTTGTGTGTGTCCTCTCATGCAGTTAAAAAACTTACCGTGTATGGGACGCTGAGACCCAGGCTATATATACGATGTGGATTGGCAATAGGTGTGTATGGGGAGGGTTCACAAACGAAAAACTACTAACATTAAGGAATAACGTTTGGAACTCCATTCTATGTCTGAACTGGGTGCAAAAAACCTAAAAAACATCACTATGGGGAGATAAGGTATGCACACTGTCACAAACCACCGGGGGGGTCACTCAGAAATCCCACCGCTGCCACCAATATGTCACAAACCACCGGGGGGGTCACTCAGAAATCCCACTGCTGCCACCAATATGTCACAAACCACCGGGGGGGTCACTCAGAAATCCCCCGCACTGGCTACCAGTACGTCACAATCGGGGGGTAACAAGTGGGGTCACCCCTCCTTTATACCTCCCGACCGGCAGACAGAGCACGTGACGCGCTCTCTAGCGCCCCTCTTATAGTCAGGCCAATTATGGAATTGCCCGACGATAAGCAAGGAGGCCGCTATACTACTTATGCCGATTATTGAAGGGTCCCCGGTGAGAGTAAGGTATATATTCCCCCGACCTCCGCGGGCGGAATATATAAAACCTCCCTGAATCTCACTGGCCTCCCCACAATAATCCTTGGCACAACTCGCTGCCACCAACCGATTTACGGTAACTATTAGCCGAACACACAGACGTGGGATTCAAGATCGAGATAACAGAACAGCCCAAGATTAATTATATAATTTAATCAGCCTAAAGCACACTAGAAACTACAATATATACAATAGGGAATCTACAGAATATACATATGTCAGAGTACAGTTACAGATAAAGCATGGTTTTCAAACAGGTATGCAATTCAATCAGTTACCTTGTGCGTCTGGCCACAGGGGGGCGCTGTAGACCAGGTTTCCAGGAACTCCCACAGATGTTTCCTACACGTGACCCCCAGCGAAAGAACACTGGAAAATGGCCGAAGTAGGGTTATCAACCTGGGCAGATCCAGGTCCCCTCCTACCTTCGTGACCTCAGAGGGAGCACTGCTCCACCCCTGGCTGGAGTTATGGACAATATCCCAACATGGAATATGGGCCATAACTTTGCCTGGGAGCGTCGTAGGCGGACGCCAATGCTCTCATTGTGACAGTTATGAATTTAGCTACAGAACGAGGGGACTCATGACCTGTCTGCCAGTTCCCCATTGGCTGATATCACGCCTGGGGCATTTCCCAATGTCCTGCTCCCATAAAAAGGGTGTGCCGGCATCGTCCGCATGCGGAGACACCATTTTTATGGTTGCCATATTTATCGGAAATATGGCTTGCGAGATATGAACCATTTTTTACTGGAGTCGTTCTGTCTGGCTATTTCCATAGCCTTGCTAATGAGATACAACTCTTGTTACAGGGTGACGGCAGGGAGTCATCCTGTGTCCATTGTTCCCACACCACCTCATTTCCATATCACAGGACATGGCCATGGAGGTGTAAGTGGAACACTGAGAACAAGAAGGGAGGGGGCACTGCCAGGGAGTGATGAGGGATTATGACTGGAGTCATAATTCATCTTCATATCCCGGGATTTGCCTCACACACACCAGTGACTATGGAAGGGGAATACATGGAATAGCAGAAACTGCTGTGTGAATACTGACATGAAAAATTCAATAGCTATTTGTAAGAATGAAATGTGAAAAATGGAACCTGCATTACTGCCATGAATATATGAATAAAGAGAAATTTAGCTACTGAATTGATCAATGCAGAAGAGCCCCAACACTACGCCAAAGTATTTCTCTACGTTGGGGTCCCTAGCTTGTGTGTGTCCTCTCATGCAGTTAAAAAACTTACCGTGTATGGGACGCTGAGACCCAGGCTATATATACGATGTGGATTGGCAATAGGTGTGTATGGGGAGGGTTCACAAACGAAAAACTACTAACATTAAGGAATAACGTTTGGAACTCCATTCTATGTCTGAACTGGGTGCAAAAAACCTAAAAAACATCACTATGGGGAGATAAGGTATGCACACCAGTGACTATGGAAGGGGAATACATGGAATAGCAGAAACTGCTGTGTGAATACTGACATGAAAAATTCAATAGCTATTTGTAAGAATGAAATGTGAAAAATGGAACCTGCATTACTGCCATGAATATATGAATAAAGAGAAATTTAGCTACTGAATTGATCAATGCAGAAGAGCCCCAACACTACGCCAAAGTATTTCTCTACGTTGGGGTCCCTAGCTTGTGTGTGTCCTCTCATGCAGTTAAAAAACTTACCGTGTATGGGACGCTGAGACCCAGGCTATATATACGATGTGGATTGGCAATAGGTGTGTATGGGGAGGGTTCACAAACGAAAAACTACTAACATTAAGGAATAACGTTTGGAACTCCATTCTATGTCTGAACTGGGTGCAAAAAACCTAAAAAACATCACTATGGGGAGATAAGGTATGCACACCAGTGACTATGGAAGGGGAATACATGGAATAGCAGAAACTGCTGTGTGAATACTGACATGAAAAATTCAATAGCTATTTGTAAGAATGAAATGTGAAAAATGGAACCTGCATTACTGCCATGAATATATGAATAAAGAGAAATTTAGCTACTGAATTGATCAATGCAGAAGAGCCCCAACACTACGCCAAAGTATTTCTCTACGTTGGGGTCCCTAGCTTGTGTGTGTCCTCTCATGCAGTTAAAAAACTTACCGTGTATGGGACGCTGAGACCCAGGCTATATATACGATGTGGATTGGCAATAGGTGTGTATGGGGAGGGTTCACAAACGAAAAACTACTAACATTAAGGAATAACGTTTGGAACTCCATTCTATGTCTGAACTGGGTGCAAAAAACCTAAAAAACATCACTATGGGGAGATAAGGTATGCACACCAGTGACTATGGAAGGGGAATACATGGAATAGCAGAAACTGCTGTGTGAATACTGACATGAAAAATTCAATAGCTATTTGTAAGAATGAAATGTGAAAAATGGAACCTGCATTACTGCCATGAATATATGAATAAAGAGAAATTTAGCTACTGAATTGATCAATGCAGAAGAGCCCCAACACTACGCCAAAGTATTTCTCTACATTGGGGTCCCTAGCTTGTGTGTGTCCTCTCATGCAGTTAAAAAACTTACCGTGTATGGGACGCTGAGACCCAGGCTATATATACGATGTGGATTGGCAATAGGTGTGTATGGGGAGGGTTCACAAACGAAAAACTACTAACATTAAGGAATAACGTTTGGAACTCCATTCTATGTCTGAACTGGGTGCAAAAAACCTAAAAAACATCACTATGGGGAGATAAGGTATGCACACCAGTGACTATGGAAGGGGAATACATGGAATAGCAGAAACTGCTGTGTGAATACTGACATGAAAAATTCAATAGCTATTTGTAAGAATGAAATGTGAAAAATGGAACCTGCATTACTGCCATGAATATATGAATAAAGAGAAATTTAGCTACTGAATTGATCAATGCAGAAGAGCCCCAACACTACGCCAAAGTATTTCTCTACGTTGGGGTCCCTAGCTTGTGTGTGTCCTCTCATGCAGTTAAAAAACTTACCGTGTATGGGACGCTGAGACCCAGGCTATATATACGATGTGGATTGGCAATAGGTGTGTATGGGGAGGGTTCACAAACGAAAAACTACTAACATTAAGGAATAACGTTTGGAACTCCATTCTATGTCTGAACTGGGTGCAAAAAACCTAAAAAACATCACTATGGGGAGATAAGGTATGCACACCAGTGACTATGGAAGGGGAATACATGGAATAGCAGAAACTGCTGTGTGAATACTGACATGAAAAATTCAATAGCTATTTGTAAGAATGAAATGTGAAAAATGGAACCTGCATTACTGCCATGAATATATGAATAAAGAGAAATTTAGCTACTGAATTGATCAATGCAATAGAGCCCCAACACTACGCCAAAGTATTTCTCTACGTTGGGGTCCCTAGCTTGTGTGTGTCCTCTCATGCAGTTAAAAAACTTACCGTGTATGGGACGCTGAGACCCAGGCTATATATACGATGTGGATTGGCAATAGGTGTGTATGGGGAGGGTTCACAAACGAAAAACTACTAACATTAAGGAATAACGTTTGGAACTCCATTCTATGTCTGAACTGGGTGCAAAAAACCTAAAAAACATCACTATGGGGAGATAAGGTATGCACACCAGTGACTATGGAAGGGGAATACATGGAATAGCAGAAACTGCTGTGTGAATACTGACATGAAAAATTCAATAGCTATTTGTAAGAATGAAATGTGAAAAATGAAACCTGCATTACTGCCATGAATATATGAATAAAGAGAAATTTAGCTACTGAATTGATCAATGCAGAAGAGCCCCAACACTACGCCAAAGTATTTCTCTACGTTGGGGTCCCTAGCTTGTGTGTGTCCTCTCATGCAGTTAAAAAACTTACCGTGTATGGGACGCTGAGACCCAGGCTATATATACGATGTGGATTGGCAATAGGTGTGTATGGGGAGGGTTCACAAACGAAAAACTACTAACATTAAGGAATAACGTTTGGAACTCCATTCTATGTCTGAACTGGGTGCAAAAAACCTAAAAAACCTAAAAAACATCACTATGGGTAGATAAGGTATGCACACCAGTGACTATGGAAGGGGAATACATGGAATAGCAGAAACTGCTGTGTGAATACTGACATGAAAAATTCAATAGCTATTTGTAAGAATGAAATGTGAAAAATGGAACCTGCATTACTGCCATGAATATATGAATAAAGAGAAATTTAGCTACTGAATTGATCAATGCAGAAGAGCCCCAACACTACGCCAAAGTAGCTAAATTTCTCTTTATTCATATATTCATGGCAGTAATGCAGGTTCCATTTTTCACATTTCATTCTTACAAATAGCTATTGAATTTTTCATGTCAGTATTCACACAGCAGTTTCTGCTATTCCATGTATTCCCCTTCCATAGTCACTGGTGTGCATACCTTATCTCCCCATAGTGATGTTTTTTAGGTTTTTTGCACCCAGTTCAGACATAGAATGGAGTTCCAAACGTTATTCCTTAATGTTAGTAGTTTTTCGTTTGTGAACCCTCCCCATACACACCTATTGCCAATCCACATCGTATATATAGCCTGGGTCTCAGCGTCCCATACACGGTAAGTTTTTTTAACTGCATGAGAGGACACACACAAGCTAGGGACCCCAACATAGAGAAATACTTTGGCGTAGTGTTGGGGCTCTTCTGCATTGATCAATTCAGTAGCTAAATTTCTCTTTATTCATATATTCATGGCAGTAATGCAGGTTCCATTTTTCACATTTCATTCTTACAAATAGCTATTGAATTTTTCATGTCAGTATTCACACAGCAGTTTCTGCTATTCCATGTATTCCCCTTCCATAGTCACTGGTGTGCATACCTTATCTCCCCATAGTGATGTTTTTTAGGTTTTTTGCACCCAGTTCAGACATAGAATGGAGTTCCAAACGTTATTCCTTAATGTTAGTAGTTTTTCGTTTGTGAACCCTCCCCATACACACCTATTGCCAATCCACATTATACGCATATATAGCCTGGGTCTCAGCGTCCCATACACGGTAAGTTTTTTAACTGCATGAGAGGACACACACAAGCTAGGGACCCCAACGTAGAGAAATACTTTGGCGTAGTGTTGGGGCTCTTCTGCATTGATCAATTCAGTAGCTAAATTTCTCTTTATTCATATATTCATGGCAGTAATGCAGGTTCCATTTTTCACATTTCATTCTTACAAATAGCTATTGAATTTTTCATGTCAGTATTCACACAGCAGTTTCTGCTATTCCATGTATTCCCCTTCCATAGTCACTGGTGTGCATACCTTATCTCTTCTTTTATGGTCTGCGTGAATTCCTTAAATAGGTTTCTGATGCAGTTTGCTGTAGGAAGGGCTTTGATATGTTCCATGAGATTGGCATTTCCGCTTAGTGTCTCTTCATCCTCATCACTGTCTGACAGTGTGAAGTTGGTGGTTGGTGCTTGTCTGGATTTTTGTGCTGACATCTCTTGGGTGTGTTGTTTTTTAGATTTATCCCCTTCCTGGTTCTTCTTTGGAGTTTTCAGGGTTTTGTTTGGCTCGTCAAATTGTAATTTGTAGTTTTTCCCCATTTTCTAGACCTGGTCTTAATAGAACTTTGCTGGGAGAAAGTAGGTTGGGTTAACGCATTTGGAGTAAGCTTGTCCTCTTTTTTTTTTTTTCCTTTCCCCTTTTAACTTTCTATATCTCAGCTGCTGCAGCCCTTTTCTTATCCTGACCACTAGATGTCACTGTTCACCACTGTTGCACATTGTTCTTGCACCTTATACTGGAGCTTCTGTTTGTTGTATGCTTAGAATCGTCAGCTCTAGCTGTATTTTTTATATATCAATGTATAACCTAGAGGGGTTTTATGTCCAGCCACTTACGTTTTGCTGCATTAACATGGGGTGAGCAGCATCTGCGATCCAGCAACAGGCAGCTTGGGATGAGTTAAATTTCCCCTGTGCTGGTTTTTTATTGTCCAGATGAGCACGGGGAGGGAACCAGGCTGCTCTGGTCTTGGTGCTGTCCTAGGAACTTAACCCCTTACAGTTCAGTCTCCTCTCCCTGAGCCTTTCCCTCCTCTCTGTAAACCCCAGTACAGGAGTGGATCCCAGGCCAGTGTCTCTGTTCCTGTTTTCCAGGTACCTCTGCTGATTGATGGTGTAGCTATCTGCTGTGCTCTGCTATCACAGTCTCCCTCTCCTCACAGCCTTACAAATGGTGGTGCAGGGGGAACTTGGGGCCCCACTCTCTCAGGTGGCAACCCAATCCAGGAGCAATTAGGTGATATTTATCCTTGGGCGCAGGTCTCCTCTCCTCCAGAGCCCCTCTCTCTAGCTCCAGCCAAGAGAAATGAAGGGGGGAGGGAGGTTGGAGTGGTGCAGGTGCTGTGCCTCTCTGCTGGATTCTAATGGCAGCTGCTCCCATACATCTAGCAAGCCCTCTCTCTTCTGGCCTTCTCCCTCAGTCCCTGCAGGCAGTGGGGCAGGAGGGAGCTTGGAGCAATGCTTCTTCTGTCAGTAAATCGCAGTGCTGCTGCACCCTCCTAGTCTCTGGGGACTGGTAGTTGTATGGTTGGTATGGCTGCTACTTTAGGCCCTGGCTTCAGCACTGTAATCAGGCCACTACTCACTCAGTCTCCACAACGCTCCAAAGTTGTTTTCCTGGGCTCCACAGCAGATGTAGGGAGATGGATTTTGTTTTGGGGCCACTTTTTCTTAAGGATCGGCGTTGGATGTCACTAGATTACAAATTGAGATGCAGGAGCTCCTCCATGTGCATCCTTCTTCTTCCCCAGCTAAGCCACGCCCCATTCTTGGATTTTTTGATTGTATTTTTTACTTTGCTACCGCAAGGACTTAGGTGTTTTTCTGTGTTTATTCTTTCTTCTTTTTAACTTTTTAACTTTTGAAGATTAATAAAGATTTAATATTTTATTATATTTATGTGTGGAGTTCAATCTTTGTAGGCTCTATATGTTTGATAAACTCCCTTATTATAACAATTTTTGATAAGTTTGCTCAATTTAATACAAGTCTATGGGAGCCTGGTTCTAGTCTCATTCTGACTCTCATAGACTTGTAACGAGCTCTGATGATGTAACTTCTGACTTCCAGCCAGTCATAAGTTACTGTCACAAGATGGCACTGCGGGATCGAAGCGACTCCGAAAAAGGATGAAGCCTTCAGAATGTGAAAATTTGACAAGGGGAGGGGGCTTACATTTAAAAGGACACTCCAGTGCTGAAAACAAAATGATGGAGTGGTGCTTTAAGGTACTCACAATGTGCTTCCCTTGTTGGTGAAGGTGACCTTTTTTTAGGTAGCACCAGAGCAAACATTATGTCACTCTTTGTTGCTAACATTGTACAATCATTACAGAGTGGATCCATGCACACATCGTTGCAGCTGACCTGAGCAGAGCACCCGGTCTTTAGTGACCCGAGGGGCACTTTCCACACTACGACATCGCAGGTGCGATGTCGGTGGGGTCAAATCGAAAGTGACGCACATCCGGCGTCGCTGTCGACATCGCAGTATGTGAATCCTTTTACATACGATTAACGAGCGCAAAAGCGCTGTTATCGTATGATCTGTGTAGCGTCGGTCATTTTCATTATTTCGCAGCAGCGACGGTACGATGTTGTTCCTCGTTCCTGCGGCAGCACACATCGCGGTGTGTGAAGCCGTAGGAGCGAGGAACATCTCCTACCTGCGTCACGGCTGCAATGCAGAAGGAAGGAGGTGGGCGGGATGTTTACGACCCGTTCATCTCCGCCCCTCCGCTCCTATTGGCCACCTGCCGTGTGACGTCGCTGTGACGCCGCACGACCTGCCCCCTTAGGAAGGAGGAGGTTCGCCGGCCAGAGCGACATCGCAGGGCAGGTGAGTGCATGTGAAGCTGCCGTAGCGATAATGTTCGCTACGCCAGCAATCACAAGATATCGCTGCTGTGACGGGGGCGGGGACTATCGTGCTCGGCATCACAGCATCGGCTTGCGATGTCGTAGTGTGCAAAGTACCCCTAAGGTTGCTTTCACACATCCGTTTTTTGCTGTGCGGCACAATACGGCGCTTTGCGGGAAAACCGCATCCGTTTTTTTTTTGCCGCCGGGTGCAATTTTTCCACATAGACTTTTATTAGCGCCAGATTGTGCCGCATGGCCTTGCGTTGCGTCCGTTTTTTACCGGATGCGGCATATTTAGCCGATGCGGCGGCCGGATGACACATTCAAGTGAACATTTTTGTCTGCGGCGAAAAAAAACGCATCGCGTCGGATCCGGCGCGATGCGGCGTGATTTACAATGCAAGCCTATAGACGCCGGATGTGGCATCCTGCGGCAAAATGACGGATGCGGTTTTCGGAACTGCGCATGCTCAGTATCAATCCGCATCCGTCAAAAAACGGACAGGCCGCATGGAAAAACTTGTGCAACGGATCTGTTTTTTTCACCGCATCCGTTGCATAGGTTTTTGAGCCGAATTTTGCCGCACTGCAAAATCCGGATGTGTGAAAGCAGCCTTATGCAGCTGACCTGAGCAAAGCCCTGTGTCTCCAGTGATCCTAGTGTAGCCGAGCCAAGCAGGGCACCCTGTCTCCAATGACCCCAGTTACATCTGACCTGAGCAGATGCCAGTGTGAGGACGTAACTTGTTGGCTGTCTGTGCCCCTCCAGTGTCCCCAGGCCTGTGTTTGCCCCTCCAGTGTCCCCAGGCCTATCTGTGCACCTCCAGCGTCCCCAGGCCTGTCTGTGCCTCTCCATCTTCCCAATGCCTATCCATGCCCCACCAGTCTCCCCAGGCCAGTCTGTGCAATTCCAGTGTCCCCAGGCCTGATTGTGCCGCTCCAGCCTTCCCATACCTGTCTATGCACCTCCAGCCTACCTAGGGCTGTATGTGCCCCTTCAGCCTCTCCAGGGCTGTCTGTGCCGCTCCAGCCTCCCTAGGGCTGTTTGTGCCCATCCAGCCTCCCAGGGCTGTCTATCCCCTCCAGTATCCCTTTGGCTGTCTGTGCCCCCCCAGTACTGTATATATCACAAGCAATGTGTGTGCCCCCTACTATGTCTGTGCTTCCCAGTGATGTATATGTCCTCAAAGTCTCCCATGATGTCTATGCCCCCAGCAATGTATATTCCTCCTAACTGTCCCCTGTGATTTATATGCCCCCAATGTCTCCTGTGATGTAAAGCTCCCGAACCTCCCCTATAATGTATATGCCCCTATCCCCTTTTATAATGTTTATGCCTAGCCCCTACTTTGATGTATATGCCTCTATCCCTTTCTGTGATGTATATGCCATCAGTGTCTCCTGGTATGTACATGCCCAATGTCTCCTGTAATGTATACGCCCCTCAGCCTCTCCTGTGACATATATGTCCCCATCCCCTCCTATACTGTTTATGCCCCAGCCCCTCCTGTGATTTATATGCCCCATCTCATTCTGTGATATATATGCCCCAGTGTCTCCTGTTATGTAATATGCCCTCAAAGTCTCCTGTTGTTTATATGCCCACAGCCCCTCCTGTGATGTATATGCCCCAGCCCCTCCTGTGATGTATGAATATATGCCCCCAGCATCTCCTGTGATGTATATGCCCCTAGCGTCTCCTGTGATGTATATGCCCCTAGCGTCTCCTGTGATGTATATGCCCCCAGCATCTCCTATGTAATCTATATACATCAGTTACAGCCGATACAAACCTAGAAAAGCAGTTGTGAGAAGCAACAAGATCAATATTGCCTAATTTCACAGCCACACCAAAAACAAGAAGCTCCAGCCACCACAGAGAGTTAATTATTTGACCAAATATAGTTGGGTAATTTTCAAGTTAATTAATTTTGTGTGGCTCCTGAATGATGGTAGAAATTTCCAAATGGCCCCCGGCAGAAAAAAGTTTTCCCACCCTTGTCCTAGTACAACCGACCTGAGCAGAGCACCCTGTCTCCAGTAACCCTATAACCTTTGCCCTTGCTACCATTATTATATATACATCTTTTTATGAATATGGGACTTATCAGCCAACACCACATTCTGCAATGTTCTCCGTTATGTCAGGTCATTACTGATAGGGCCAGCAGGTGGCAGACAGACCCCATAGATCGTCTCATTTTTAGCTGCAGACTTTACCGTTCTATGATTCAATCTCAGTAGAAATCATTTTCGGACTCTCCAGGTTCCTTGACTCCCTCTATCATGGCCCGGCATTTGCCCAGGTGTGCCGGATGCTGACCCCGGCCGGGCCTCTACACATCTACAGTTCTACAGTCAGCGGACATTCAAGGATTGTATATATTCCGTGCATCATATGTAGGGTATTTGAGGGTCTGGTGCTTTGTATTAATTTGGAGGTTCCCTTAATTATATGTACGGTACTATTTGTATCATACAGTGATATAATACAGTACGGTACTATTTGTATCATACAGCCATATAATAAAATCAGTGCCTAAATAGCAAGTCTTTCTTAATAAGCTGGAGTTGTTTCGGGTGCCCAGATCCGGCCTGCAGATGTGGCGCCCTGGACTAGCTAGGTCGTCACAGGTACTACAACACACCCCCCCACCCCGAGATAGGCACATCAGTCAGACACAAATCCTTGTTGCCTCCCTCCAGGGGCTGATGTCCACACCAGGTGGGGTGGAGCCAGGCGGTTGGCCCCACCCACTGAGGAGTTCACAGTCCTGGAGGCGGGAAAGGAAGTTAGTTAAGCTCGGGCAGAGCTCGAGTGAAGTGAGGGAAGGGAAAGAGTGAGGAGTAAAGTGGTAGTAGAGAAGCAAACTGACTGTGTCCGGGTACGTGGCCCGGGCACCAAGAGCAAGGTTGGCAGACGGTGGTGGCCATCTGCAGGAGAGGCAGATCAACGCGGAATGGTAGGACCGGGGACGGGCGGTGGCCCGCCGGTACCGAACCGGGGAGCGAAGTGAAGCCAGCACAAACTGGCAGGGCCTGCGGACCTCGACCAGGCTTGAAGTCGCCGTTAAACAGGTCAAATCCATTAGTGACCGGAACCCCAGGGGTTTCCAAACAGCCAAGACCCGATTGAAGGCAACTGTCCAAACAGCACAAGGGAAATACAGCTACCGCCACAGCTAGAGTTCCCAGGGCCAGAGCCTACGGGCAAAAGGGCTCCTCTGGCATATATCCACGCTGGGGAGTGGGTTACCGGTGGGAAGCCATCGGGACCGAAGATAAACAAAAGGTGCAGGGAAAGGCAGCCACCACCAACCGTCCGGGAGAAGTCACAGCAGCCGGCTGCGGGACCCGTCCATCCAGCCGTTTGTTTTACCAGAGACTTGCATCCATTTGTGGCTGAGTGAGTACTACCGTGCCGTCCGGCACTGCGCTGCGCAGTCTAAGCGCCCCCTGCACCTTGCCCGACCCTGCCTCCCCGTCACCTCATCGGGCCCCGGGACCACCAACCCCCCTACCCACGGAGGGGAGAGAAACATCCCAGCTGCTCCCTGCCATCGCTCCCAGGATCCCCGTCAACAGCGCCCCGCCGCCCGCGACACAGAGGTTGCCATATATCATGGCCGATGTACGGGGTCACACACAGGACGCAGGCACCAGGTGTCGGTTTGTATTATGGACCCTATATGGTACATTTACCATTATTATAACAGTTGTTATCTCTGTGCTCAGATGTGGGATCTGCCTTGGACACTTTGGGAAATGAAATACATTTTCTTTACTCAGGAAGATCTCCATCATCATGTTATATAGACATCTCTTCCTGCCCTCGCTGTCGGTGCGATCTGTCCTCTCCCTCCGTGACTTAGGTGTCAGGTGCTCCCGGGCACATGGGGGTATTTTACAAACACAACATAGCAGAGGCGGCCGTGTCCTGACTCATCGTCGAGGTGCTGAAAGGTTTGAGATACTGCAAAACTCGGGATAAATAAATATATATATGTATATATATATATATATATATATATATATATATACACACACAGTACCGACCAAAAGTTTGGACACACCTTCTCATCTCTAGAACAACTGTTCAGAGGAGACTTTGTGCAGCAGCCTTCATGGTAAAATAGCTGCTAGGAAACCGCTGCTAAGGACAGGCAACAAGCAGAAGAGACTTGTTTGGGCTAAAGAACACAAGGAATGGATATTAGACCAGTGGAAATCTGTGCTTTGGTCTGATGAGTCCAAATTTGAGATCTTTGGATCCAACCACCGTGTCTTTGTAGAAAAGATGAACGGATGGACTCTACATGGCTGGTTCCCACTGTGAAGCATGGAGGAGGAGGTGTGATGATGTGGGGGGGGCTTTGCTGGTGACACTGTTGGGGATTTATTCAAAATCGAAGGCATACAGAACCAGCATGGCTACCACAGCATCTTGCAGCGGCGTGCTATTCCATCCGGTTTGCGTTTAGTTGGACCATCATTTATTTCTCAACAGGACAATGACCCCAAACACACCTCCAGGCTGTGAAAGGGCTATTTGACTAAGAAGGAGAGTGATGGGGTGCTACGCCAGATGACCTGGCCTCCACAGTCACCAGACCTGAACCCAATCGAGATGGTTTGGGGTGAGCTGGACCGCAGAGTGAAGGCAAAAGGGCCAACAAGTGCTAAGCATCTCTGGGAACTCCTTCAAGACTGTTGGAAAACCATTTCCGGTGACTACTTCTTGAAGCTCATCAAGAGAATACCAAGAGTGTGCAAAGCAGTAATCAAAGCAAAAGGTGGCTACTTTGAAGAATCTAGAGTATAAGACATATTTTCAGGTGTTTCACACTTTTTTAAGTATTTCATTCCACATGTTTTCATTCATAGTTTTGATGCCTTCAATATGAATCTACAATTTTTAGAGTCATGAAAATAAAGAAAACTCTTTCAATGAGAAAGGTGTGTCCAAACTTTTGGTCTGTACTATATATATATATATATATATATATATATATATATATGGGGGTGGGGGAGGAAGGGGTAGATAGTTCAAGATGTAGCAGAGCTATATTCATCATTTATCTAGAAATGCACCATTTTTGAAAATTGACATAACAGGGCAATATGGCACCGCTTATGGATTGATGAGGCGAGTATTGCTGCATATGTATATTTGTTTTTTTTTTTTTTTTTATCCATTCTGAGTTTTTGGTAAAATCAGCAGGACAACTGTATAAGTGTGTATCCAGTGACCCCCCCACTCCCAGTGATGTCACAGTATAGGGATAATACACACAGAGATATGACAGCATAGGGATAATGCACACAGTGATGTCATAGTATAGGGATAATACAAACAAGGATGTCACAGTACTAGGAGTAATACCGGTGGCATAAATACAGTTTGGTGGGCCCTGATGCAAAATTTGTCCCTCCCTCACCTCCTCCCTCGGGGTACAGGATAATTACACAGACACTTGGCTCTTTCCCTCAGCACGCAGGTTTCCCATGATCTGAAATACCTCTTTCTATACGCACCAAGCTCTCCTATGTTCTGATATCTATCTTCTCCTCAGCACCCAGCTTTCCCATGCTCTGCTATACATCTTTCCTTCAGCACACAGCTTTCCTATTTTCTGATATCCGTATTGTCCTCAGCACCCAGCTTTCCTATAGTCTAATATCAATCTTCTCCTCAGCACCCAGCTTTCCCATGCTCTGCTATACATCTTTCCTTCAGCACATAACTTTCCTATGTTCTGATATCCATAATGTCCTCAGCACCCAGCTTTCCCATGTTCTGCTATACATGTTTCCTTCAGCACCCAGCATTCCTATGTTCTGATATCAATCTTCTCCTCAGCACCCAGCTTTCTCATGCTCTGCTATACATCTTTCCTTCAGCACATAACTTTCCTATGTTCTGATATCCATAATGTCCTCAGCACTCAGCTTTCCCATGCTCTGCTATACATCTTTCCTTCAGCACACAGATTTCCTATTTTCTGATATCCATATTGTCCTCAGCACTCAGCTTTCCTATCTTCTGATATCCATCTTGTCCTTAGAACCCACTTTTCCCATGGTCTGCTATACATATTGTTCTCAGCACCCATCTTTATTCTGTATATTAATCATTGAAGGACCATTTGGAATTTTTATAGGGGGCCACAATAAATGTGCACAGTATGGCAGCATTATTTATATGCACTGTAAATTGGTATTATGTGTACAGTATGGCAACATTATAAAGCTGTATTACTTATGGTAATATTAGTTATTAGTTTGGCACCATTCTTTTCTGTACATTATAAAGTGGTATTAGTTACTTGTACAGTATGCAGTATTATTATTGAGCACTGTTAAGTGGTTCATGTGTGCAGCATTCTGTGTATTGTAAAGTGGTATTAGTTATGGCAGTATTACTTATTAGTATGTGTCATGAGTGTGTCATGGCCTGATGTGATCTCGAGGGATCTGGAATCAGAAGGTCACAGTGTATTGTGGATCATAGATCCGCTTTATCATCCGCTCATCGTTTATCCTAAGTTGGAGGGTATTTAATTCCATGGGGTACTGAAGGGATTACGGATCATTTCTATCCTGCAGTGATCTAACAGGTAGTTGTAACCTTAGCTGCAGGCACTACCTTCTGTTATAAATAGCCACTCCTTATGCCTCCCCTTTCCGGCTATAGCTCAAACCTATGCTGTCCAATTTGAAGGAGCCTGTCTCTGGAGAATCTGTGGAGTGTTATTTGTTATGTCTTTCCCCACCTGTTTGTCTTACCTTCCTTGTGTTGTCTTATTACAGTGGTGAGACTAGCATCTCGCTGGCCTTCACACTAGTCAGGGTGAGTTCAGGGCCAGCAAGGACCTAGGCATGTGACGCCACACGGGGGAAGGACCCATGTAGAGATGTTAGGTAGTACAGTGATAAGCATCAGGTGAGTGTTAAGAGGTGACCCAGCTCCCCTCTCCTTAGGGCCTTCCATTATATTACTGCCCTGGTGTTTCCCCGTCTTGCACTGGTCACTGAGACTCCTCTCGTACCTGGCGTGACATCTGCCATCACATCGTGACAGTATGGCAGCATTATTTCTGCACATTATAAAGTGGTATTAGTTACATATACTGTATGGCAGCGTTATTTCTGTACATTATAAAGTGGTATTCATCATGTGAACATAGAGAGAGCATTATGTGTACTGTAAAGTATCTTTGTGCACAGTATTACAGCATTATTCATCTCTACTGTAAAGAGGTATTATGTGTATAGTATAGAACAGCATTATGTGCGCTTTAAATTAGTACTGTAAAATAGTATTAGCTTTATGTTCAGAATGACAGCATTATTTATGTGTATTGTATGGCAGCATCTCCTACATACTCTGTGAATAACATTATTTACAATGAGGCCACTGACTGTGTCCATCACGTGCTCCGACATCTACATGTATGTGTGGCGCCCCTGAGGCTTCATTTAAGGTGCGCCTCATTTAAGGTGCAGTATTCATCTCGGGTAAGGAGGGGGTTAACCACCGGTGTTTCCACATTTCACTTCACAAACAACATAGGAGCCTTCTCACTGGGGAGCTTGACTAGGGTAGGCTGGGGGGTGGCCATCACGAGGCATGGGACTTTCCCGGTCACTAGGACAACCACCTGAGGGATGGGCACCACTTGGGGTAGAAGTAGGAGCAACCTTCACATTCTCGACAGTCAAGTCAGGACTTCAGTTCTGGCGACACGATACCACCTTCTTCTCTTATTCTTTCACGGGGCCTGAGGCTTGGAGCAGGATGCTCAGCCCGGGTTCCTCACTCCTGGAGGTGTATCTCTTGGAAAGGAAACTTTCAAATACCGGTGGCTACCTCTAACTTAGCCGGGATTGGCTGGAGCCCACCACGGTGGTGACCGGTACTTCCCAGGCAATCTAAAGAGAGTGAGTAAAACACCTGGAACCTCAGCAGCTGACTTAGCCTCTTATTGCTGGCGCCATCGCCCCGCGCTTTGGTGCCAACGGCCAACACTACTCCCCTTGTCATCCTCCCCGGGGGCCGCTCCACCTTTGGGGAGCAGAACCATGTGTTCTGCTACAACCATCCGCCCTGGAGGACAGCGACAGCTGCGGCGACTAATCCCTGGCCACGTACCGCAGGTGGCTTCACGAGACAATCTTCCTCCTCACCCTCATCCACTACTAACCCCATCCCATCCATCATCCATCCCTTCTGTGGACGCCTCGGGGTCATAAAACCGGGCAGGCCAACCGTGACATCCCCTGACCCTTCACCGACACGACGACGAGTATCCCTCCAGGCCCACGGGGTGCTTCATATGTTCACTGCTCATTCATTACTCTACATGTATACCCCCTCCCATGACAAACTCATGTGTAAACTCCTCAATTAATGTGTAATTTACCAAATTTTGCCTTTCACGATTAACATTAATGATATTTGTTGATAGTTTAAATTGTTTTATTTTGAAAACACAGAATGTTGGTTCCTTTTTCACTGCACACATTGATCTATTGAGCGATTTCATGGCGTTTTCATACTCTCTTACTGATTCTCTTGTAGACAATGTCATTCAGAGTCAAAACCTGAAAAATAGGAAACAAGCAGTTAGCTTTAAAGGGGAACTCCATGTCTGCTCAATAATCGAAGGTATAAAGCTCTTCACTGTAGTGAGTCATTGAGTAAATGTACCGCCCCCATGTCAGCGGCCGAGCCGCTCGGATCCGGAACCGCGGTGGCTCGAGGGGTCTCCGGACCCGGGATGCTGGTCACGCAGACACTCGAAGTAAAAAGGGGAATATGTACAGGGGATTTGGAAGTTCGTGACGCCACCCACGGTGCGTGGTAAGAAGGAGTACCACCGCTGCTGTTGGGGCGCCCGGTGGCGGTGATATGGCAGCAACCTCCGTGGGTAGGGGGTTGTGCCCTGGGGCCCGGTGATGGTGGTGAAGGGGTGCCGTTGGGAAGGAAAGGGTTTTTTTCGTACTTACTCAGTCCAAGATTACTGACACTGACAGCTTGTAAACCAGAATTCTGAGCACCGCTGCAGCAAGGAGGGAGCACGCGTGGATCCGTGCCCTTGGTGTTGCTTGTTAGCCTGTGACCTTTTCCGTGGTACCTTCTTCACTGTTTGGACCCTGTAGTGTGGAACTAATCGGGTCCCGCTCACCCGTATGGCTAACGGAGTGAGCTTGCTCTCAGGGTTCTCGCGTGGGATTTGATAGACTGTGTTTTGGGAAAAGTCCTATCCCATCGTTGTGCTAGTACCCCAATTTTGGAGCGGGTGAGGGATGAATCTTGAAGACTTCACCCCGTCGGGTAAATTACTAGGACGCTTGAAACTACTTCCCGGCCTAGGGTCCACGTGCCCTGTCGTACCCTGGCCCCTGCCCGGAGATGGCTCAAGACCGCCGGCTGCCCTCCTCGGCAGTCTGTGCCCCTTGACACGATCCCCTGCGATCGGGGTTCCAGCCCCTACCAGTACACAAGGAGCTCTGCTCCTGACTTCCAACCACACTCCTGTGACCTCTCTCCTTGACAGTCACCGCACAACTCCTCTCCACTCTGTCACTTTCCCCTACCAACCTCCCATATGGGCGGCCCTATTCCCTTCAGGACCCCCAATGGCGTGTCTGGTGGGTGTGGTGCAAAGTGTTCCTAGGGTTTTGACTGGCTCTGTTCTTAGCAACACCAAAGAACAGGGATCCGTAACCAAGCAGGAGGTGGATACCGTGCAGAAGGGCAGATTACACAATGCCCTGTGACGATTTGATAGGCCAGGGCGTCACATAAATACTTTATGCAAACTGTACAGAAGAAGAATTGATATCAGCTCTCAGTCCAGGCACATTCAGAGCAGTAATCAGAATTCTGCTGCTGTCCTATTACCAGACTACCGTTCACTCTGGGAGGAGTTTACAATACATGCAATTATTTCACTTTTACTGTAGATTTATTCTATAAAATGTGAATATTCCCGAATTTCTGTTTATAAGAACACTTTGTGCTTTAGGGGGTCACAATAATGCCATTTTTAGGGGGTAACTACATTGTAATATTTATTGTTGCCCTCTAAAGGGTTAGCAGACCTCATTATCAATTTTTATTATTAATAAAATTGTGAAGCCTTTTCTTGTAACACATCATGCAAAAAAGGTAAACCTTGAAGTTAATATCCACATTTTATAACTTCTTTAAACAGGGACACACGTCTTGCCTTCCATGCCCCTGGTAGCATTGCTGATAAAGTACCTGTTTCCCACCAAATACCTGCATCTTAGCTAGATAGCAAGTAGGGTAAAGTAACATTTGCTATAAAGGAATGTCACACCAGGGATTAGTGAGAATGTGAGACGCTCCAGCCTGGGGTGGGAAGACCAACCCACTTGCATCAGAGTAACTGCATTAGTTAGTAAAGTATAACAGCTTAGTGATGGACCACTACAGATAGTAACTGACTACCTTTATTCAAGTCAAGCGATTGCCTTTTGTAAGGTAGGTGAAGTCACCAAGCTTGTTGCCTCTTGTAAGGCTCTGTAACCATAAAGCCCCTCTTGTAAGCCTATATAACCATAGCTTGTTTCCTCTTGTAAGCCTCTATAACCATACAATTTGTTGCCTATTATGGCCATGGTAACCTGTTTTAAACCTCTGTAATCATCAAGCCTGTTGTTTATTCTAACAATAAGGCTTGTTACCTTTTGCAAACCTCTGTAGCCATCAAGCTTGTTGCCTCCTCTAAGCCTCTTAACAATAAATCATGTTGCCTCCTGTAAGCCTCTATAACCATAAAGTCCTTTCCTCTTGAAAGCCTTAAACAGCGAGCTTGTTACCTCTTTTAAACCTCTGTAACCATCAAGCCTGATGCCTCTTATAAGCTTCTTTAACCATAAACCTCATTGCCTGTTGTAAACCTCTGTAACCATAAAGCTTGTTGCATCTTGTAAGCCTCTGTAACCATAAAGCTTGTTGCATCTTGTAAACCTCTGTAACCATAAAGCTTGTTGCATCTTGTAAACCTCTGTAACCATAAAGCTTGTTGCATCTTGTAAGCCTCTGTAACCATAAAGCTTGTTGCATCTTGTAAGCCTCTACAAGCATGAAGCCCATTTCCACTTGAAAGCCTTGTAACCAGAAAGCTCATTGCCTCTCGTAAGCCTCTATAATCCTAAAGCTCATTGCCTCTTGTAAGCCTCTATAATAATAAATCGTTTTGCCTCATGTAAGCCTCTATAACCATAAAGTCCATTCCCTCTTGAAAGCCTTAACCAGCAAGCTTGTTGCCTCTTTTAAACCTCTGCAACCATCAAGCCTGATGCCTCTTGTAAGCCTCTATAACCATAAAGCTTGTTGCCTCTTATAAGATTCTTTAACCATAAACCTCATTGCCTCTTTTAAACGTCTGTAGTCATCAAGCCTGTTGCATCTTGTAAGCCTCTATAAGCATAAAGCCTATTTCCACTTGAAAGCCTTGTAACCATAAAGCCCATTGCCCATTAAACATCCCGCCCACCTCCTTCCTTCCGCATAGCCGGCGGGAGCCGCGGGACGCAGGTAAGAGCTGTTCATCGTTCCCGGAGTGTCAAACACAGTGATGTGTGCTACCCCGGGTACGATGAACAACCTGACGTTCAATTTTTAGGAATTGAACGACGTGCGTGCGATGAACGTTTTACCGTTCAATCGCAATCGCACGTAGCAGTTACATGCTACAATGTACCTTACGATGCCGGATGTGCATCACTTACGACGTGACCCCGCCGACACATCGTAAGATATATTGTAGCGTGTAAAGCGCCCTTAAGGCCCACTACATACTATACTCCATTTGTGGTCTCAGACTAAGGAGGTGATCCTCCGAAACGTGTACCTGTTTGATAATTGCCACTTGTTTTTATACATATGGAATGACCTTTTAAATCATTTTGGAATAAAGAAATTCGTTTTTTAAAATAATCTGGAACCTGGATGCTGGATATTCCTTTCTTCATATACTCCATTTGAAGTATCTTATCATCCCTTAAGCCTGCTTTACACCATACGATCCAGCATACGATATCGTATGCGATCGTATCCGCCCCCATCGTATGTGCGGCACGTTCAATATGTTGAATGTGTCGCACAAACGAGTAACCCCCCCCGTCACACGTACTTACCCATCCATACAACCTCGATGTGGGCGGTGAACATCCACTTCCTGGAGTGGGAGGGACGTTTGGCGTCACATCGACGTCACGCGGCAGCCAGCCAATAGAAGCGGAGGGGCGGAGATGAGCGGGACGTAAACATCCCGCCCACCTTCTTCCTTCTGCATTGCTGGCGGGAGCCGCGGGACTCAGGTAAGCTGCTGTTCATCGTTCCCGGGGTGTCACACACTGCGATGTGTGCTACCCCAGGTACGATGAACAACCTGACATTCAATTTTTAGGAATTGAACGACGTGCGTGCGATGAACGTTTTACCGTTCAATCGCAATCGCAGGTAGCTGTTACATGCTACAATGTACCTTACGATGCCGGATGTGCGTCACTTACGACGTGACCCCGCCGACACATCGTAAGATATATTGTAGCATGTAAAGCGCCCTTTACATAAACACTCAATCCAGCATAATCATAAAACAAGAGCAATTAATCCCATTCTTTACCCATTGCAGGACTCTTACATTGATATGAAGGTCTCCAGACACCTCAGTGACAGAAGTGATCCCTTTAAGGTTGACGACTAGCTTCCCATCTACCAAATTAACAGTTGCCTAGAAAAAAAATCAAAGGTTATATTATACAGCTTTATCAATTTGCAAATGTGGAGTTGACAAACAATCTTGTATAATGTTTAGTCAACCTTTAGAAGCTAAATATAAAAATAAAACATGACCGGATTAATTTTAACAAACGGGGCCAAGTGTATGGACTGCACATTATCAGGTTAATTTTAAAGAGTGAAGAACTTACCTTAATTTTTTCAGTGGTGAAAGTTTCCATTTCTGCCTCTTGTCCGATAGTGAACTCGTTACGTTGCACCCTTGGTCCTGTAGTCACCGTCACCACAAAGTGATCACCGTTTTGTACAATCTCAGTTACACTCTTTACAGTTTTTCCTTTCTCGATCAAGTCATCAGGAATACCTGAGAACACAATTAGTACAGGATTGAAAACCATACGCAGATAAGGCTGGTTTCACACTACGTCTTTTTAACATCCGTCAAAAACGTTTTTTTAACGGAAGTACGGATCCTGTGCAAATCCGTTTTCATGTCAATGCATTTTCAATGGAGTCTCGTCCACCTGCGTTTGCGTGCGTTTGCGTCCGTTAGACGCAGGATCCTTCCTTTTGCGTTATTTTGACATGTTTCAAAAACGCAACATGTAGCGTTTTTGAGCTCCGTCCAAATACTGCAAATTGCTGGACCCTGACTCTCTCTCTCTCTCTCTCTCTCTCTCTCTCTCTCTCTCTCTCTCTCTCTCTCTCTCTCTCTCTCTCTCTCTCTCTCTCTCTCTCTCTCTCTCTCTCCTCTCTCCTCTCTCCTCTCTCCTCTCTCCTCTCTCCTCTCTCCTCTCTCTCTCCATTTTCATTACGTTTGAGCCACATGTTTGTGGCTCCTTCTATGCTTATATCTAAAGCCCTAAAAAATGGTTTCCAGAAGTAATCCCAACCTTTATTTCTGGTGGGCATAAAAGAGGGGTCAACTATGGTTTTGTACCAGTCTATAAAAAAATGGACAAGCCAAATCAGAGGTCAAACATAGTAAAATGTGACTATCTGCTTCAGTGTTGTACAAGGCTCCGTCGGTGATTTTGTTTGAATTCCTTTTTTAGGGTTTTGAACAGTAGCCCTATCTGAGCCAAAAGCATGTGGCCCAAATGTAATGTTAATCTAGCCTTATGAGACCATATTATGAGAATGTTCAATGATAATTATTGAAGGAGTTGATAAAAAATGAGAATAAAGGTTTTCCATTTTAGGCAGACCATTCGCCTATGCCATCTTTCGTGGGAAAGAAGCTTCCACACGTGCAGACACAAATAACTTGCATGTTTTATTACCAATGGTCTGAGGGTAATAATCCAAAACCAGATACATTGAGTTATAGCTTATCTCCTAAGGGATCAAAGGATTAGACATGTTGAAATCCAACATGCCCAATCGTTTCTTCTCCATTGAAAAAGTGCATGCAATTTATTGGCGGAGTTGGGAGGAATAATTATTTGGAAAAATAATAGAAAGTTTGTAAAGCATTGCAATAGTCAACTGAAATGGTTTGCAGAAAAAGCTTAATCCAGTAGATTAAAATATATATTTTTTCTATTACAGTTCCTTTAAAAATCACGTCTTGAGTTCACGGTGTAATAGAAATCTTCAATTACTCTCTAATCAAGGACAATTAAGATTTTTGATTTTAATCTACTGGAATGAGTTGATTAGCAATCCTTTTCACTGAATTTGACCAACAGCTGATGGTAATATGAGGCTTAAAGGGTTTATCCACAAAAATTTTAAAAAGGATCTTGGCATAATAATAAGTTCCATCATTGGATTGGTTAAAAAAGCATCACGAATGTCTCCCGTCATTAGGAGACTAGTGACAGGTTTGGGTCCAGAGTCTCACTTAGCCTAGTGAGACTTTAGATATTAAATGTGTCTTCCTTTCTTTTGGGACACAAAGGGTTAATGTCAGTTTTCCTTGCTAGCAGCTTCAGATTACTTCTCCTCATATGCATCCAGTTGTGACCACACCCATTACCTTTAAATAGTCACTTGAAACACCAGATGGTGTCGGTTATACAGAATCCACATTCTAACGAGGCCCTGAGGAGGAAGGTTGCTCTGTTAGCCCTTGGAGCTTTGCTGCTGCTGAAACCCTTGATGTTGGAGTAGTCATGTTGATGGAAGTACTGTAGGCTGCAGTCCTGGTATCTGGCTGCAGCCGTGAAGTTGGTTTATAAATTTTGTAATTTCCCTGTTTGTTGACCTTTCTTCATGTTATTTTAGTGTAATGGAATGGAAGGACTAGTGTCTCTCATCTGCCATCTCACTAGTGAGGGTGAGTGTGGTGCTAGCGAGGGATTAGGTATCCTGCTCGGCGATGGGATGAAATAAGCCATATAGAGATGCTAGGGAGCTCAGGAAACAGCTTTAGGTGAGTTCAGGAGGTGTCCCCTCACCCTTTTCCTTAGCGGCAGGACCCTTCGTTGTTAAGGTGTCCCTGGTGTACTCTATGTGTAGCAACACTCGTCGGGGGTTTCCTGGTGTCTGGAGGTGCCTTGATAGTCACAACATGACAAAAAGTATTCCTGTGCTGAGATAATCTTATAAATGTGTCCCTGCTATGTGCTTCCTTGTTTGCTGTGTCCGATTATGCGGACTTCTTCAGTTGATGGTCGGCACATATCACAGCAAGTGGCCAGAGGAGGAAACATAAAAACAATTAATAATTGAGTATATTGACACAACACTGCAGGGGCTTACAGCTGTTGCTTTATGAGGTAACACATTTTCCTGTCTATTTTATCACAGGAACAAATGTTTCTGTATTGTCACCAGCCCACTTAGCTCAGCAAGTCAGCGACATAGGAGCTCTGGCGGCTGCTGAGCTACATGTCACTGACTTGAATTATCATGAGCTCATAGGATCAGTGATGAGGTAGAAACACTCACTCCTGTGATAAAACAGGCAGGGAAATGTGTTACCTCAGAAAGCAGCAGCTGCGAGCCCCTGCAATATTTGTCTGTATACCGAATTTTCATTAGTGATTTACATTTCCTCCCTTTGCAAGTGACATGGTCGGACAGAGCAAATAAGACACATATATAAGATTATCTCAGCACGGGAACATTTTTAACACATCTAATTTTGAAACGTATTGATATTCCAAGATTTATTAATTAAAATGCACTTGGTTTATGTAAAAATCCATTAAAGACTAACAAGAAAGTGTTTTAATGCATAAGAATCATACTATATTGACTATACCATTGAGTTTCCCTAAGACCCGGATACAAGAATAGAAAAAAACCCTATTGAAATGTTTACTGGCAAATTCAGTGTACTATCATACCATCTTGTACAATGACATCCCTTCCTACATAGTTTTACTTACCAATAGCTTTCCCAAAAGCCTCAAAGTTTTCTTGGGATTGCAGCTCAAAGGTCCCGCTGAAAGCCATCTTCAGGATGTTTCTCACCAAGAGGTAATGAGAATGTCAGACTTCTTTCCCTAGACCAGGGCTATAAGTAGCTCCTTTCTTTTTTGTGATTAGCTGTGAGATGAAATCCCATGGTTTACAGTTGGTTAACGATTAACGTTTACATAAATCACATATTTCTTTAGAGTTGACTAAACTGGTTGGAAGAATTCTCATTCCTATCGGTACCGTGATGGGGTCTGTGATGACCCCACAAGTATACTGAGCCTTGTAGGCTAAGCATCCATAGTTATTAAATATTTGTTATCAGTTTATACATTGTTTGGTTGAACTAATATAGAAAAATACTATTTACTGGCAACCTTCAATCTGATTGTTTATCTCTCCAATAAAAATATATAAAAATCTTTTATGAGCAGTGTCTGACATTTATAGGGAGGAGTTCATAGTGAGTCCCAAACACTCCCCTCAGTTTATTTTTTACTTGGTTGCTCAAACACATGAAGAAGCTCTTAACATGTCTGCATAAAAGTCACTCGGTCATAAGCCATGAAACCAAGAAAGAGAGACTTGTAAATAATATACAGTAATTATCTGTGAGTTCTAGAAGGTCATTGTGATGGAAGTGTTTCCTGTAAAGTAAGGGGTGGAGGGGCCTGATCAGGGTGGATTGTTCTATTTCTGACCTATGTACCTATATATAATTTTCTATATGTGTGTATCATTGGGTAGACCCATGGCTTGCACTATTACCTTGTAATGTTAAGGTCAATGGACCCCGAGTTATGTCTGCAGAGAGCTAGGCATCATATTGACATATGTATTATTTGTTAAAAGTTTGGTGTTACCGCTGGATAGTTTGGTTCTGAGCACATGATGACACAAGGGTTGAATGAAAAGTAATGCCTCCACCTTCGTAACTTGGCTTTCGATGGGAAAAATTTACTTTATCAAATGCAGAAATAATCTTTAGAATGTGCTCTTTAGATACCAATATTCCCTTTTCCACGTAATCACCAGACAATTGGAGACACTTCTGCCAACAATGAACAAGTTTTCTGAAGCCATCACGGAAGACGTCAACACTCTGTTTCCGCAACCAGACTCTCAACTCTCAACTTTAGATGCATAGTGATGTCCCCACAGATCTTCTTTCACTATCAGGAACAGGTGAAAGTCAGACGCGCCAAATCTGGACTTTATGGAAGATACCGTACGGTGGTGAGCTTCAGCCTCTGAAGTTCTGCTGTGGTGGCATGTGAAGTGTGTGATCTGGCATGGTCATACTACTGGAAACCATTTCCCTTTTCCTTTTGGACCTTTGTTAGTCATCGTTTCAAAGTTTCAAATAATTAAATGACCGCACGTTGCTTAAATCGCATTGACTGACCATCTGCACAGGGTTCCATCCTTTACACTGTAACACCACAACTGTTCATTGCTAAGGCTTCCTGCCAACTGGAGCTGTAGAGGAGAGTCTACTGAGCAGTCTAGTACCTGCGATCTTCTGAGGAGTCACGAAGATGAAGGCATTACGCTCAGTTCAACCCTTGTAGAAAAAGCCAGGCTTAGGCATCATGCAATGAGAAGGATGCCCAAGTAAGGGTGCAATCACTGATGTGAACGTTTGATGGGGGTTTACGAAGTCTGGGTGGAGTTGGCATGAACTGGAACATTGCCAAGATGTAGCATTGGCATGCTGAGTAATTGTTATTTACACGTGGTTTCTCACAAGGGAAGTCAGGCCTATCTCTAAGCTACTACATCTGGTCCAACTGGTTCCTGTACAGACTGAAATTCCTAGCCGCATAGACCCTAGCAGCACCTGATCGAGCTGGAATAACCCTGACCACAAAAGTAGGAGATAACAACTGGCAGCCTAAAAGGCTGTCGAGCATTACTTGTACCTCCTAAGGAACCAGAGGAAGATGCAGAGCACTAAAACTCAAAGGAAAGGCATGTGTAGCACCCACGGGGCAGGGGTTGAATACTCTTCGCCGGGCCGGTGATTTCGGGTCTGGGATGTCACAGGTGGCCCTGCACGGCTTTGTGGCCCCAAGGTGTGTACACCAAAAGGGGAATGGATGATGGGATAAGGATGGTGGGATAATGAGGATGTTGGGAGTAGTAGTTGTCTCGTGACGCTATCTGTGGTGTGTGGCCAGGGATTAGCTGCCGCTGCGGTCACAGTCCTCTGGGGCGGATGGTGTTGCAGCTAGGATAGTTCAGCTTCCCGCAGGTGAAGCTAAGCACCAGGGAGGATGATGGAGGTAGTAGTGGCCGTTGGCGCCGGAGCGTGGGGTGTCGGCGCCGGTAATGATGGGCTGACACAGTGGTTGCGGTTCAAGGTCTTTTACTCACAGTTCAGTTGTCACCCTTGGAGTGCTGGTTTCTGCCATTATGGGCCCCAGCCAATCCTGCGTACCTCAGAAGCCACCACCAGTGTTGTGGAGTGGAAGACCTTCCTTCCTTGCGTCATATAGTGTGGATCCCCGTGACTTGAAGCTACTTAGGGACCCCAGTGTTTTTGGGTTCAGTTCCCGTCCCGTCTGCAGGCAGCGCAAATTAATTGTGGGGTTGACCGTGGTCTTGACTCCTGACGCTATGTGCTGCTGTGCTCCGGGACCTTTGTGGTGGGCAATGGGACATGAAATCCTGCAGCCCTGCAGATGCTGATGGCGCAACGAGGAGTGTACGCCACCCTACATTTCTGCACCCTGTCTGTGCTGGTGCTGAGGGAGCTATTGAACTCTACCTCCAGCTACCATGTTGCTCCTGTATCTCACTAGCTCCACTGGTCATCTCTAGAGATGAGCCACCACCCTAATGTTCGAGTTCGGTTCGGTTCATCGAACGGCGGGTGTGTTCGACGAACGTTCGTCGAACACTTTCGAATACCTTCGAACACCATTGAAAACAATGGCAGGCAAACACAAACACATACAAACATGCACAAACACGAACGCACACACACATAATATGCTCACCTTACCTTCCGTTCCATCGCCGGCCTCCTGGGACTTGCAGTTCGCCGGTAAAAGATGTGTATCAGGTAACCATCGCGACCAATGCTGGAACTTCCACTGACAGAGAGCTGATGTCAAAGGCAGGAGCTGCTTGCCTCTGATTGGCCAGCGTGCTGCCTTTGAGTAGCGTCTGACAGAGAAAGTTCCTCCCTCGTCGCGATGGTTACCGATACACATCCTGTAGCGGCGAACTACGTGTATCAGGTAACTATCGCGACGAGGGAGGAACTTCCTCTGTCAGACGCTACCCAAAGGCAGCGCATTGGCCAATCAGAGGCAAGCGGCTCTTGCCTTTGATGTCAGCGCTCTGGCAGCGGAAATTCCTCCCTCGTCGTGATGGTTACCCCATACACATCTTGTACCGGCGAACTGCAAGTCTCAGGAGGCCGTCGATGGAATGGAAGGTAAGGTGAGCATAATATGTGTGTGTGCGTGTATGTTTGTGTATGTTTGTGTGTGTTTGTGTGTGTTTGTACGTGTTTGTGTGTGTTTGTGCATGTGTGGAATGGCACAATAGGGGACCAGGATGGGACATTTAACAAGTTGTAAAAGGAATCGTCTGCATTGCAATGATTTCCTATGGAAAATTTTGCTTTGCTAAACAAGTAACTTGGTTAACAAGCACAGTCCCAGAACGGATTGTTCTCATTAACCAAGGTTCCACTGTATTAACATTGAATGACAGTATTACTGTGAAAAGCCATTTACACTTTTGGTGATCGAACCGTTATCGAACATAACCTCGAACTGTCGAACTTGAAGCTAATTGTTCGCGCTCGTTGAACAACTCGAACATCGCCTAAAACAGGTCGAATTTGAGATTGGCAAACAGTTCGATTCGAACAACGCGCATCTTTAGTCGTCTCCTGCTTCTTCCAGTCTACCCAGTCCTAACTGTGGAAGCTCTGAAGCACTCTCCACAGCGACAGTGTTGTTCTGAGTCTCACACTATTCTGATGTAAAAACTGTGTGTTCTCTCACTTCCCCTGTGCTGCCCCCATCTTCCTGATGACTCACTGGTGGCTGGGAAAACCCGCTGTTATGGTGACCACCTTTAGCCCAGTTCTACTGGGAAAGCACCTGAGCTGTGTGTGTTGTGTAAGTGAAAACCAGTTGTTAACCTCTTCCTTACCCGGGATGACTATTGTACATTAAGTCAGATGCAATACCCTGTGGTGACTGAAACCTCAGGGGCGCCACACATACAGAGATAGAAAAGAGCCCAAGGTGATGAAACATAAAACACAAATACAAAATGGCAAAGGAGACATACTTACTGCAAGAAAGAATAGCCTTCTACTACCTATTAGCAGGAGAAAGAAGTAGTAGAGATAGATGTGACAGCAAATAGATTAAAGCTAGCTGATCTCTATCTGACAGGCATAAACACTTGGCAGTGTGGCTGCAACTCCAAGCAGGATCCACTTAGGAATATAACCAGCACTGAAGATCAGCATGGGGAAGGTATAAATAACCGCAACCGCAATGTGATAGGGCAGACTAAATAAACAAATGAAAACACCTGGTGATCGGAAAAGAATGAAACAAAAGTAAAAGATAATCAGCACTTGGACAGGGACAGAACCTGCTGTGACTCAGCAGATAAGGAAGCCAATCACATAGCAGTAGAAGTACAGCTATTCTGGAGTTTTGCCTTCTGGTTCTTTTACCCTTTCTGGTCAAGGTCTTACATTTCCATAATTATGCATTGCAAAATCTGAGTTTTTACAATTAATTAAATTTATTAATTTTGGAGATTTACTATGCCAGAATTCCTGCACCACTGTAATACGGTGTTCTGATCTGTACTCGCTAGGTGGCATGGCAACATCGGATATTGTTCCCACTGCAGAGTCTGATAGATAATTTGGTGTCTTTTGCCCGCCCATAAACTGCAAGTGAAAGGATCCTATCAAATAATACTTGCGATTGCATGCGTTCAACAAGTAATCAACAGGATCCAGTCACATGCGGTTTACGTTTTTTCCCCGTCCTTCAGAAAAACGCTGATGTGAAACCAGCCACTGCGTTTTTTTGTCCCTGCGAATTTTGCTGCGGAATTTCCGCTGTGGAATTAATGTGCATGTCACTTTTTTTCCGCAGGTCCCTGCATTTTGGAGGGGTGGCAGATCAATCAGCCGCTGACTCTGGGTCAGTAGTTTAGTGATGGCAGGCATTTATGAGACACCCCATCTTCAATGTAAGTGAAAGTAAATAAACACAAACACCCCAAAAATTCTTTATTTGAAATAAAAGACAATAAAGCCCCCTCTTTCACCACTTTATAAACCCCACCAATAACAGCCCTCCAGGCCCAAGTAATCCACACTAAGTCCCATGACGATTCTAACTCTGCTACATTTGACACTCACAGCGAGTGTCATAGACCATGACTGCTCACTGTGAGAGTCAGGCCGCAAGTGAAGTGAGCCGCGCGGGATCAGCGGTGACTTCACTCATGTGCTTCGCAGTGACAGGTGGAGGACTCCAGCTGTCACTGCACATCAGCTGACTGAAGTCACTACTGATCTTATACTCACCTTCTCCAGCGAGGCTGCTTCTGGTCGGTGGTCTCCTGCTTACAGGCCGGCTCATGCATATGCAGTTATGCACTGCACAGCCGACCCGTAAGTAGCAGAACGCCAGAGACAGCCGCACGGGACACAGCATCGTGGGAGACTTCAGCACCATGGACAGCAGGAGCGGGGACAGGTGAGCATCTCCCTGTGCTATAAAAATAACGCAGGGACATACCGCAGCAAAACCACAGCAAATTCGCGGCAAATCCGCAGCAAGCTGTAGTAAAACCGCATGCGGAATCGGGTGCAGTTTGCTGCGTTTTTTTAACGCAGGTGCAGTAATCTCTCAGAGGGTCTGGAATTTTCTTAAGAAAATTCCATTTTCTAGTTCGCACAGGGCCTAAGTTGTTCAGCCAAAGCCGGGCGTTGGCTAGTCCGGTAGGAGTTAATTCCTGCTGGCTTGTGAACTGCTGCTAGGAGCTCAGGTTGCTAATGACCACTCACAGCTGCCTCCACCCTTTATACAGTATTGAATCCGGTTGGATCACCAATTATAGCTCCATCGATTCTGGTCGTTAGTGTGGGATCCAGTTTGTATGATATCTTGTATGGTGTTTAAATATCCCTGTTGTCAGTTTATTTCCTCCCTGTATCTTATTTCTTCCCGTGCATGTTTAGTCTCTCCCCTGTGTCTGATTGCAGTGTGTATGTGCTTTGGTTCTCCCGTCTGCATTATTTGTGGGGTTTGTTACTTCGGTTCCTCCCCTCACCAGGGGTGGGGGAGAGGGTGTTAAACCAGCGTACGGACAGGAGTTTGGGTCACTCTGGCGCTCCAGACCGCTCCACCATTGAGCGTACCTCTGGGATAAGGGACAGTGCAGGGTCCCCAGTCTGAGGGCAAGTCTAGGTGCCCCTGCTTAGTTAATCATTGCTCCTGGAACAACCACCTTCATTACATGTTTTAAACACTTTCTATGGTTTATCTGACAAAGGGGTGTAGCTTTGTGGTAAAGGGGTGTGGTCTAATACAGGTGTGGTCTAATATGTAATACTGTGCTCCCAAAAATAGAATATAGAAAATAGAAAGTAAACTGCAGCCCAAGTTTTACTCCTATGGACTATAATGCAGAGAGTAAGGAGAAATGAACAACCGGTCAAGTCTATGGATGAAATAGCCCCGTAATGGTCCCTTTATAAAAAATATTTGTTTCTTAAAGGGAGCATTTCAAGTCGTTTCTCGATATTAAACCCCACCCCTAATATGTTTTCAATGATGGAATGTGTATCACTAACATGGTTTTTAAAAAAATAATAATTCCATGTATTTATCTTAAAAAAGACTTTATATATTTAGGTGAATGCAGTACATACCTTAGGTTTCAGTCATAGGGGCAGAACCTTTGTTGGGTTCAGTCACTGTCACTGACGTTCAGGTACAATTCTTTTTGTCTAACTTGATTACACCCCCAGCATTGTAATTGATTACACCATAGGTATTTCACCACCACTTCTCTGCTGAGCTCTGCCCATTATGGCCACATGGTTGTGACATCACCACAGGTCCTTCAACACCACTTCTCTGCTGAGCTCCACTGATGGTTGAGCCTAGAATGTACGGGCTGCAGTCAGGTCATGGTTGTGACCGACTTGGTTGATGGGCATGACCGCTTGGGTTGGGAGTGTGGTGGCGATGTTTTTTCCTGTCCACTATAATCATGCAATGGGGGCTTTAACCCCACCTGCACTACTCCATCTGGGGGTCTTACCCCCAGACCCCCCGCTTCTATTATAATCAACTCTATGCCCACGTGGACTTAGAAATGTCTGGAAATGTCGGGCTGAAAACATCCGGCTGCATTTTGAACACGTCCCATCACATGACAAGTTACGTCATACCTGTCAGGAACCCGTACTTCTAGCATCTACCCTCTGCTAATTACAGTCACATGGTTGTGACTTCACCACAGCAGGTTCTTCATCATCACTTCTCTGCTGAGCTCTGCCCATTACGGTCACATGGTTATGAAATCACAACAGGTCCTTCACCACCACTTCTTCAATGCTGAGCTCTGGAGATAAGAAGGAAAGTGGTGGTGAAGGACTTGTGGTGAAGGCACCACCATGTGACTGTAATGGGCAGAGCTCAGCAGAAAGTGATGTTGAAGGACCTGTGGTGATCAGCAGAGGAGAAGTGGTGTTGAAGGACCTGTGGTGAAGTCACGACCATGTGACTGTAATGGGCAGAGCTCAGCAGAGAAGTGATGTTGAAGGACCTGTGGTGATCAGCAGAGGAGAAGTGGTGTTGAAGGACTTGTGGTGATCAGCAGAGGAGAGGTGGTGTTGAAGGACTTGTGGTGATCAGCAGAGGAGAGGTGGTGTTGAAGGACTTGTGATGAAGGCGCGACCATGTGACTGTAATGGGCAGAGCTCAGCAGAGAAGTGATGTTGAAGGACCTATGGTGATCAGCAGAGGAGAGGTGATGTTGAAGGACTTGTGATGAAGGTGCGACCATGTGACTGTAATGGGCAGAGCTCAGCAGAGAAGTGATGTTGAAGGACCTATGGTGATCAGCAGAGGAGAGGTGATGTTGAAGGACTTGTGATGAAGGCGCGACCATGTGACTGTAATGGGCAGAGCTCAGCAGAGAAGGGATGTTGAAGGACCTATGGTGATCAGCAGAGGAGAGGTGGTGTTAAAGGACTTGTGATGAAGGCGCGACCATGTGATTGTAATGGGCAGAGCTCAGCAGAGAAGTGATGTTGAAGGACCTGTGGTGATCAGCAGAGGAGAAGTGGTGTTGAAGGACTTGTGGTGATCAGCAGAGGAGAGGTGGTGTTGAAGGACCTATGGTGATCAGCAGAGGAGAGGTGGTGTTGAAGGACTTGTGATGAAGTCGCAACCATGTGACTATAATGGGCAGAGCTCAGCAGAGAAGTGATGTTGAAGGACCTATGGTGATCAGCAGAGGAGAGGTGGTGTTGAAGGACTTGTGATGAAGGCGCGACCATGTGACTGTAATGGGCAGAGCTCAGCAGAGAAGTGATGTTGAAGGACCTGTGGTGATCAGCAGAGGAGAGGTGGTGTTGAAGGACTTGTGATGAAGGCGCGACCATGTGACTGTAATGGGCAGAGCTCAGGAGAGAAGGGATGTTGAAGGACCTATGGTGATCAACAGAGGAGAGGTGGTGTTAAAGGACTTGTGATGAAGGCGCGACCATGTGACTGTAATGGGCAGAGCTCAGCAGAGAAGTGATGTTGAAGGACCTATGGTGATCAGCAGAGGAGAGGTGATGTTGAAGGACTTGTGATGAAGGCGCGACCATGTGACTGTAATGGGCAGAGCTCAGCAGAGAAGGGATGTTGAAGGACCTATGGTGATCAACAGAGGAGAGGTGGTGTTAAAGGACTTGTGATGAAGGCGCGACCATGTGATTGTAATGGGCAGAGCTCAGCAGAGAAGTGATGTTGAAGGACCTGTGGTGATCAGCAGAGGAGAAGTGGTGTTGAAGGACTTGTGGTGATCAGCAGAGGAGAGGTGGTGTTGAAGGACCTATGGTGATCAGCAGAGGAGAGGTGGTGTTGAAGGACTTGTGATGAAGTCGCGACCATGTGACTATAATGGGCAGAGCTCAGCAGAGAAGTGATGTTGAAGGACCTATGGTGATCAGCAGAGGAGAGGTGGTGTTGAAGGACTTGTGATGAAGGCGCGACCATGTGACTGTAATGGGCAGAGCTCAGCAGAGAAGTGATGTTGAAGGACCTGTGGTGATCAGCAGAGGAGAAGTGGTGTTGAAGGACTTGTGGTGATCAGCAGAGGAGAGGTGGTGTTGAAGGACCTATGGTGATCAGCAGAGGAGAGGTGGTGTTTAAGGACTTGTGATGAAGTCCCGACCATGTGACTATAATGGGCAGAGCTCAGCAGAGAAGTGATGTTGAAGGACCTATGGTGATCAGCAGAGGAGAGGTGGTGTTGAAGGACTTGTGATGAAGGCGCGACCATGTGACTGTAATGGGCAGAGCTCAGCAGAGAAGTGATGTTGAAGGACCTGTGGTGATCAGCAGAGGAGAGGTGGTGTTGAAGGACTTGTGATGAAGGCGCGACCATGTGACTGTAATGGGCAGAGCTCAGCAGAGAAGTGATGTTGAAGGACCTGTGGTGATCAGCAGAGGAGAGGTGGTGTTGAAGGACTTGTGATGAAGGCGCGACCATGTGACTGTTGAGGGCAGAGCTCAGCAGTGAAGTGATGTTGAAGGACTTGAGGTGCAATCAATTACAATGCTGGGGGTGTGACCAAGTTAAAAAAGAATCCTGCCTGAATGTGAATAACAGTGACTGATCCCAGCACAAGCTCCGCCCCTATGACTGAAACCTAAGGTTTATATGCATTCACCTAAGCATATAAAGTCTTTTCTTGAGATCAATACATGGATTTTTTTTTTGTTTTAAAACCACATTCATGATGCACATTCCATCATTTAAAACACATTAGGGGCGGTTTATTATCAAAAAACGACATGACAGGTTCCCATTAAAGCAAATATTTCAAACATTTGGTCCTTTTTTATGTGAATACTTTTCAAAGGTAGGACTTGTAAACTATGTAATCTTTCATTGTTGTGGACTATACTAAAAACATACCATAGAGTATGTAAAATAAGTATAGTCTTTATTACCGAGAGCAGAAGCCCCTAGAAATCAGCAGTGGACGAACCAATGTGTCTGCGCATTTCACAGTATCTCCATTCATTTCATCTGATACTGTGCACGATGAATGGGAAAAATCTGCACCAAAAACGCAATGTATATTTTTTCCACTGCATTTTGTCTAACAGATGCACACATTTCTGCTCCAAATACCTAACGCGCGCTCACAGGTTCCTCCAGCCGCAGCACAGGGGATGATCAATTTATTGTGAAAGTATTCTCTTAGGAGATAGGGACGGTCGTAATGACTTCTAACAGAAAACAGATTTTTCACATTCATTTTTTAGTGATGAATATAAGGAGAAACAACTATAATACTGTACACTAGGAAATGAGGATAAAAAAAATGTATTTCTATAAGATTGCACGGCTTGTATATGAATATAACTGCTATAATACTGCCCCTATGTACATTTGTACAAGAATATAACTACTATAATACTGCTCCTATGTACAAGAATATAACTACTATTATACTGCCCCCTATGTACAAGAATATAACTACTATAATACTGGCCCTATGTACAAGAAGATAACTACTATAATACTGCCCCTATGTACAAGAATATAACTACTATAATACTGCTCCTATGTACAAGAATATAACTACTATAATACTGCCCCCATGTACAAGCATATAACTACTATAATGCTGCCCCTATGTACAAGAATATAACTACTATAATACTGCCCCTATGTACAAGAATATAACTACTATAATACTGCTCCCTGTATACAAGAATATAACTACTATAATACTGCTCCCTATGTACAAGAATATAACTACTATAATACTGCCCCCATGTACAAGCATATAACTACTATAATGCTGCCCCTATGTACAAGCATATAACTACTATAATACTGCTCCTATGTACAAGAATATAACTACTATAATACTGCCCCCTATGTACAAGAATATAACTACTATAATACTGTCCCCTATGTACAAGAATATAACTACTATAATACTGCTCCCTATGTACAAGAATATAACTACTATTATACTGCCCCCTATGTACAAGAATATAACTACTATAATACTGCTCCCTATGTACAAGAATATAACTACTATTATACTGCCCCCTATGTACAAGAATATAACTACTATAATACTGCTCCTATGTCCAAGAATATAACTACTATTATACTGCCCCCTATGTACAAGAATATAACTACTATAATACTGCTCCTATGTACAAGAATATAACTACTATAATACTGCTCCTATGTACAAGAATATAACTACTATAATACTGCTCCTATGTACAAGAATATAACTACTATAATACTGCTCCTATGTACAAGAATATAACTACTAAAATACTGTCCCCTATGTACAAGAATATAACTACTATAATACTGCCCCCATGTACAAGCATATAACTACTATAATGCTGCCCCTATGTACAAGAATATAACTACTATAATACTGCCCCTATGTACAAGAATATAACTACTATAATACTGCTCCTATGTACAAGAATATAACTACTATAATACTGCTCCTATGTACAAGAATATAACTACTAAAATACTGTCCCCTATGTACAAGAATATAACTACTATAATACTGCCCCCATGTACAAGCATATAACTACTATAATGCTGCCCCTATGTACAAGAATATAACTACTATAATACTGCCCCTATGTACAAGAATATAACTACTATAATACTGCTCCCTGTATACAAGAATATAACTACTATAATACTGCTCCCTATGTACAAGAATATAACTACTATAATACTGCCCCCATGTACAAGCATATAACTACTATAATGCTGCCCCTATGTACAAGCATATAACTACTATAATACTGCTCCTATGTACAAGAATATAACTACTATAATACTGTCCCCTATGTACAAGAATATAACTACTATAATACTGCTCCCTATGTACAAGAATATAACTACTATTATACTGCCCCCTATGTACAAGAATATAACTACTATAATACTGCTCCTATGTACAAGAATATAACTACTATAATACTGTCCCCTATGTACAAGAATATAACTACTATAATACTGCTCCCTATGTACAAGAATATAACTACTATAATACTGCTCCCTATGTACAAGAATATAACTACTATAATACTGTCCCCTATGTGCAAGAATATAACTACTATAATACTGCTCCCTATGTACAAGAATATAACTACTATTATACTGCCCCCTATGTACAAGAATATAACTACTATAATACTGCTCCTATGTACAAGAATATAACTACTATAATACTGGCCCTATGTACAAGAATATAACTACTATAATACTGCTCCTATGTACAAGAATATAACTACTAAAATACTGTCCCCTATGTACAAGAAAAAAACTACTATAATACTGCCCCCATGTACAAGCATATAACTACTATAATGCTGCCCCTATGTACAAGAATATAACTACTATAATACTGCCCCTATGTACAAGAATATAACTACTATAATACTGCTCCCTGTATACAAGAATATAACTACTATAATACTTCTCCCTATGTACAAGAATATAACTACTATAATACTGCCCCCATGTACAAGCATATAACTACTATAATGCTGCCCCTATGTACAAGAATATAACTACTATGATACTGCCCCCATGTACAAGCATATAACTACTATAATACTGCCCCCATGTACAAGCATATAACTACTATAATACTGCTCCCTGTATACAAGAATATAACTACTATAATACTGCTCCCTATGTACAAGAATATAACTACTATAATACTGCCCCCATGTACAAGCATATAACTACTATAATACTGCCCCCATGTACAAGCATATAACTACTATAATACTGCTCCCTGTATACAATATAACTACTATAATACTGCTCCCTATGTACAAGCATATAACTACTATAATACTGCTCCTATGTACAAGAATATAACTACTATAATACTGTCCCCTATGTACAAGAATATAACTACTATAATACTGCTCCTATGTACAAGAATATAACTACTATTATACTGTCCCCTATGTACAAGAATATAACTACTATAATACTGCTCCTATGTACAAGAATATAACTACTATAATACTGTCCCCTATGTACAAGAATATAACTACTATAATTTTGCTCCCTATGTACAAGAATATAACTACTATAATACTGCTCCCTATGTACAAGAATATAACTACTATAATACTGTCCCCTATGTACAAGAATATAACTACTATAATACTGCTCCTATGTACAAGAATATAACTACTATAATACTGCTCCTATGTACAAGAATATCACTACTAAAATACTGTCCCCTATGTACAAGAATATAACTACTATAATACTGCCCCCATGTACAAGCATATAACTACTATAATGCTGCCCCTATGTACAAGAATATAACTACTATAATACTGCTCCCTGTATACAAGATTATAACTACTATAACACTGCTCCCTATGTACAAGAATATAACTACTATAATACTGCCCCCATGTACAAGCATATAACTACTATAATGCTGCCCCTATGTACAAGCATATAACTACTATAATACTGCTCCTATGTACAAGAATATAACTACTATAATACTGTCCCCTATGTACAAGAATATAACTACTATAATACTGCTCCCTATGTACAAGAATATAACTACTATTATACTGCCCCCTATGTACAAGAATATAACTACTATAATACTGCTCCTATGTACAAGAATATAACTACTATAATACTGTCCCCTATGTACAAGAATATAACTACTATAATACTGCTCCCTATGTACAAGAATATAACTACTATAATACTGCTCCTATGTACAAGAATATAACTACTATAATACTGTCCCCTATGTACAAGAATATAACTACTATAATACTGCTCCCTATGTACAAGAATATAACTACTATAATACTGCTCCTATGTACAAGAATATAACTACTATAATACTGTCCCCTATGTACAAGAATATAACTACTATAATACTGCTCCCTATGTACAAGAATATAACTACTATAATACTGCCCCTATGTACAAGAATATAACTACTATAATACTGCCCCTATGTACAAGAATATAACTACTATTATACTGTCCCCTATGTACAAGAATATAACTACTATAATACTGCTCCCTATGTACAAGAATATAACTACTATAATACTGCTCCCTATGTACAAGAATATAACTACTATAATACTGCTCCTATGTACAAGAATATAACTACTATTATACTGCCCCCTATGTACAAGAATATAACTACTATAATACTGCTCCTATGTACAAGAATATAACTACTATTATACTGCCCCCTATGTACAAGAATATAACTACTATAATACTGCTCCTATGTACAAGAATATAACTACTATAATACTGGCCCTATGTACAAGAATATAACTACTATAATACTGCTCCTATGTACAAGAATATAACTACTATAATACTGCTCCTATGTACAAGAATATAACTACTAAAATACTGTCCCCTATGTACAAGAATATAACTACTATAATACTGCCCACATGTACAAGCATATAACTACTATAATGCTGCCCCTATGTAGAAGAATATAACTACTATAATACTGCCCCTATGTACAAGAATATAACTACTATAATACTGCTCCCTGTATACAAGAATATAACTACTATAATACTGCTCCCTATGTACAAGAATATAACTACTATAATACTGCCCCCATGTACAAGCATATAACTACTATAATGCTGCCCCTATGTACAAGCATATAACTACTATAATACTGCTCCTATGCACAAGAATATAACTACTATAATACTGCCCCCTATGTACAAGAATATAACTACTATAATACTGTCCCCTATGTACAAGAATATAACTACTATAATACTGCTCCCTATGTACAAGAATATAACTACTATTATACTGCCCCCTATGTACAAGAATATAACTACTATAATACTGCTCCCTATGTACAAGAAAATAACTACTATTATACTGCCCCCTATGTACAAGAATATAACTACTATAATACTGCTCCTATGTACAAGAATATAACTACTATTATACTGCCCCCTATGTACAAGAATATAACTACTATAATACTGCTCCTATGTACAAGAATATAACTACTATAATACTGGCCCTATGTACAAGAATATAACTACTATTATACTGCTCCTATGTACAAGAATATAACTACTATAATACTGCTCCTATGTACAAGAATATAACTACTAAAATACTGTCCCCTATGTACAAGAATATAACTACTATAATACTGCCCCCATGTACAAGCATATAACTACTATAATGCTGCCCCTATGTACAAGAATATAACTACTATAATACTGCCCCTATGTACAAGAATATAACTACTATAATACTGCTCCCTGTATACAAGAATATAACTACTATAATACTGCTCCCTATGTACAAGAATATAACTACTATAATACTGCCCCCATGTACAAGCATATAACTACTATAATGCTGCCCCTATGTACAAGCATATAACTACTATAATACTGCTCCTACGTACAAGAATATAACTACTATAATACTGTCCCCTATGTACAAGAATATAACTACTATAATACTGCTCCCTATGTACAAGAATATAACTACTATTATACTGCCCCCTATGTACAAGAATATAACTACTATAATACTGCTCCTATGTACAAGAATATAACTACTATAATACTGTCCCCTATTTACAAGAATATAACTACTATAATACTGCTCCCTATGTACAAGAATATAACTACTATTATACTGCCCCCTATGTACAAGAATATAACTACTATAATACTGCTCCTATGTACAAGAATATAACTACTATTATACTGCCCCCTATGTACAAGAATATAACTACTATAATACTGCTTCTATGTACAAGAATATAACTACTATAATACTGGCCCTATGTACAAGAATATAACTACTATAATACTGCTCCTATGTACAAGAATATAACTACTAAAATACTGTCCCCTATGTACAAGAAAAAAACTACTATAATACTGCCCCCATGTACAAGCATATAACTACTATAATGCTGCCCCTATGTACAAGAATATAACTACTATAATACTGCCCCTATGTACAAGAATATAACTACTATAATACTGCTCCCTGTATACAAGAATATAACTACTATAATACTGCTCCCTATGTACAAGAATATAACTACTATAATACTGCCCCCATGTACAAGCATATAACTACTATAATACTGCCCCCATGTACAAGCATATAACTACTATAATACTGCTCCCTGTATACAAGAATATAACTACTATAATACTGCTCCCTATGTACAAGAATATAACTACTATAATACTGCCCCCATGTACAAGCATATAACTACTATAATACTGCCCCCATGTACAAGCATATAACTACTATAATACTGCTCCCTGTATACAAGAATATAACTACTATAATACTGCTCCTATGTACAAGAATATAACCACTATAATACTGTCCCCTATGTACAAGAATATAACTACTATAATACTGCTCCCTATGTACAAGAATATAACTACTATTATACTGTCCCCTATGTACAAGAATATAACTACTATAATACTGCTCCTATGTACAAGAATATAACTACTATAATACTCTCCCCTATGTACAAGAATATAACTACTATAATACTGCTCCCTATGTACAAGAATATAACTACTATAATACTGCTCCCTATGTACAAGAATATAACTACTATAATACTGTCCCCTATGTACAAGAATATAACTACTATTATACTGCCCCCTATGTACAAGAATATAACTACTATAATACTGCTCCTATGTACAAGAATATAACTACTATTATACTGCCCCCTATGTACAAGAATATAACTACTATAATACTGCTCCTATGTACAAGAATATAACTACTATAATACTGCCCCTATGTACAAGAATATAACTACTATAATACTGCCCCTATGTACAAGAATATAACTACTATAATACTGCCCCTATGTACAAGAATATAACTACTATAATACTGCCCCTATGTACAAGAATATAACTACTATAATACTGCCCCCTATGTACAAGAATATAACTACTATAATACTGCTCCTATGTACAAGAATATAACTACTATAATACTGCCCCTATGTACAAGAATATAACTACTATAATACTGCTCCTATGTACAAGAATATAACTACTATAATACTACCCCTATGTACAAGAATATAACTACTATAATACTGCTCCTATGTACAAGAATATAACTACTATAATACTGCCCCTATGTACAAGAATATAACTACTATAATACTGCCCCTATGTACAAGAATATAACTACTAATATACTGCCCCTATGTACAAGAATATAACTACTATAATACTGCCCCTATGTACAAGAATATAACTACTATAATACTGCCCCCTATGTACAAGAATATAACTACTATAATACTGCTCCTATGTACAAGAATATAACTACTATAATACTACCCCTATGTACAAGAATATAACTACTATAATACTGCTCCTATGTACAAGAATATAACTACTATAATACTGCCCCTATGTACAAGAATATAACTACTATAATACTGCCCCTATGTACAAGAATATAACTACTATAATACTGCCCCTATGTACAAGAATATAACTACTATAATACTGCCCCTATGTACAAGAATATAACTACTATAATACTGCTCCTATGTACAAGAATATAACTACTATAATACTGTCCCCTATGTACAAGAATATAACTACTATAATACTGCCTCTATGTACAAGAATATAACTACTATAATACTGCACCTATGTACAAGAATGTAACTACTATAATACTGCTCCTATGTACAAGAATATAACTACTATAATACTGGCCCCTATGTACAAGAATATAACTACTATAATACTGCTCCTATGTACAAGAATATAACTACTATAATACTGCACCTATGTACAAGAATATAACTACTATAATACTGCCCCCTATGTACAAGAATATAACTACTATAATACTGCCTCTATGTAGAATAATATAACTGCTACATACTGCAAGGAAAATGCATATAATAACATATCCACAGCTCACCTTTCCAAGTTTATCTGGAGAGCAATGAGCGTCGGGATCATGCCACAAGATTAACAATGTAGAAGACAATGTAGCATCCTTTACATAAATGTGACGTGTTTCGAGGACTCCGCTGAGCTCGTAATCACAGGTGCAATGCAATGGAACAAATTTCCTCAAATCCCACTGATGCTCCCAATTGAGCTTATTAGCTGAGTTGCACCTGAGCACGAAGATGCCAAGATCCATAATTAACCCTTAAACTGGCATCACATCCACAAAACATTACACACCATTGAACCTTTGGAAAGTCAAATGTCAGATTTGAGAAATGTTTTTTTTTTTTTTGAAGCCATTGCAGCAAATCACAATACTGCAATGGCTTCAATTGACCCGGAAAAAAAAAAAGCGTGGAACACTCTGAGGTCTCCTAGGACTGTATTTTTAAAGCTTTTAAATCTCTTGAACACAAACAGAAATATAAAATCTGAATTAAAAAAAATAATACAGAAAAAATCTCATATCTGCTTATATAGAAATAAAAAAGCAACAAACCCGCAGCAATTCAACAATGAGGGTGGCATCTCCTGGATCCCGTATATATATATATATATATATATATATATATATATATATATATTTTATTTTTTTTTACCTTTATAAACATTGATATTGCAACACTAAGATAGAAAACTCATGTAGTTTTGGAATTCATGGGCTGGAGAGTCATGTTGCTGCTCTACAAATGATGAAGAAATGGAAACCAAATTTTAAAAAAATATTGATTTATTGAGTATCAAGTATTTGCGGCAGGTTTGGAAGTCCCCGAACTCACACACTTTGGCTACTATTAATGACATTCGTAATGGTCTTCTTAGAAATCTTCTGCTGCACTGAATGTATTTGGGCAAATCATCAAGATCCGCTGCTGGCAGCTTCCTTTGCAATTGCCAACTAATGGTGTCCCAAATGTTCTTGAAGGGAGACAAGTCTGGAGACGTTGCAGGACTTGGTGGCAGGTTAAATCCACATAAGCGACTCACAGTAGCATGAGCAACATGAAGCCCGACGTTGTTGTGTTGAAAAATATCTCCTGGGACACTTTAGAGAAATGGCCACAGCACTTGTTCCACCACCAAATCACTGTAAAGTGGAGCTGTTAGTGTACCTAGAATGAAGACCAGAGTGGTCTGGCTACCATAGATTTTGCCACCCTACACCATAATCTTAGTTGTAGTGTAGGTAGTCATGGGGAAGTAGTCATGGGTGAGGGATTGACTCCTGATGCCCAAAACGCTTCATGGAATACCCAGTCCCGGCTGGGTGTGTAGCGCCCCTGAGCCACTCAGGGCACTACTAGGTACTGCATCCTCCTCAGGATGCAGGGCCTACCCCCAGGGACCTTGAACATCAGTGCCAGTGACATCTATACACACCAAAATCCCAGTTTCCACTCCACACCAGGGGTAATTGGCTAGTCAAACATCAGAGGGATGGCCACCTAGAGGGCGGAATCAATCCAGGGGACTAGACAGCCTGATGGGAGGGGAGATAAGAGCAGAGAGGAAGTGAGTAGAGAAGAGTGTAGAAGGAGAGAAGTCTGGGTCGTGAAAATGGTGACCCGGGGGCACAGGAGAGTGGTCGCCAGGGCAGGTACACCTGAGTACCACTGGGACCAGAGCACCGACGGGGCACAGGGCCCTAGGTTAGGCGTCAGCTTTACGTGGTCTGGCAAATACCTGCACAGTGAGGGGACCTTCACGGACCTCACTGACCCACAGATCCGGGGGCATCAGCAGTAAGGAGCGGATCAGGGCCCGGAACACGGACCGGCCCTACAGGGTCCACACTACCCGCCGTATGGATAAGGAGACTGCCAACGGACAGTCGGGGCCCAAACCAGCTCCAAGCTACGGGGACCCAACCACACTGAGGGTGACGGGGACAGTACAACCGAGTCATCAAACTGGCACTGGAACTACAGGGACCTAAACCAGCCATCCGAGGGTCCAACTGTGAGTAAAGACTGTTAACTTACAACCACGGTATGGCCTCTCTTCTTCGGCGAAAGTCTCCATCATACACCCCCCCAGGGCTCGGCCCTACCTGCAGAGGGCCTACCACCACAGCTGCTATTACCACCAGCCCTAGGGATAATCAACTCAGCAGCGGCGGTTCCCCCATCTTAACCGCAGCCCGCAGGTGACATCACACCAATGACTTCAAATCCCCTGTAAATACCCCGTTTTCAAAAAGCACCCAGGGCACGGGACTGGCAATGGCCACCTAAGTGACATTCACCAGTTATAAACCGCCTGGGACCGAGTAGCCCATTCCCTGGGCGACACAGCTGTGTGGACATGTTTCATTTGGTCTGGGAACCCCTGCAGGCCGCACACTGATGTTTGCTGGCCAGGACCCAATGACGACTCATACCCACAAGGAGACCAACAGTTTGTTTCAAACAAGAACTCTTTACTCAACGGTTCATTCTTTCCAGCAACTTTCTTTCTTGGAGAGCAGGCACATATCTTTCAGCACATTACAGTTCTACACGGCTACATGCCCAGACACAGTCTTAGTTCCCACTGGGTTGCTTCAGATCTTACTGGTCCTGTGAATTCCAGCACAACCCAGTGTGTCGCCCTGGGCAAGCCAGGGGTCACAGGTCACAACACCACCACACCCCACCCTCCAGGTAGGCACATCAATGCTAACCAGAAATCCTTGTTGCCTTCCTCCAGAGGCTGATGATTCACACCAGTGGGTGGGCCAGGCGGTTGGCTCCGCCCACCAAGGAGGTCACAGCTCTGGAGGCGGGAGAAACCAGGCAGTCTAGTCAGGGAGGAGGAAGTAGAAGGAGTGGAAGTGAAGCCCAGGCAGGGCAAGAGTGAGGAGCTAAGTGAGAGAGTAAACAACTAAGTGAAAGTAGTGAAAGTAAGAAAGTGGAAAAGGAGAAGAACAAGTGAAGTGACAGAAGGAAGGAAAGCCTGAAGGGTCCAGCTTTGTGTAGGGCCAGAACAGCAAGGTCAGCGACGGCGGTGACTGTCTGGAGGGGGACCGTTTGGAAGTTCCTGGAAGGACCCCGTTGGCTGTGTGCCCGGTGGTCTGGAGCAGTGTTCCGAAGGACAGTCAGCACCAGGGCAGGGGCCTCTCGGACCCCGGCAAGGCTAGGAGTCGCCAAATTTGCCGAATCCGTCAGTGAAGGGGACGTAGATCCCCCAACAACCAAGTCCCGATTGAAGGCAACAGCCCAATCTGAAGCAGAGAGACACCGCCACCGCCAAGGCACCAGTTTCTCAGGGCCAGCGCCTGCGGGCAAAGTGTAGAGCTCCTCCGGCCCAGATTGTAGTCGGGGAGCGGGTAACCGGAGGGAATCCACCGCTACCACAAGTCAACCATAGGTGCAAGGAAGAGGGACATCACCGTCACCTACCGGGAGTGCAGGTGCAGCCGTCTGTGGGACCGTCCTACCAGCCGTTTGGTTTACCGTACAAACTGTGTCCACGTCTCAGGCTGAGTGAGTACCACAGTGCCGCAAGGCACAGCGCTGCCCCCGCGTCCCTGCGCCCACCAGGCCCCGCACCTCCTCCACCACCGGGCCCCGGGATCACCAACCCCTACCCACGGAGGGGCAACACAACACCTGGCTGCTCCCCATCACCATCCCCGGGATCCCCGCATTGAGCAGCGGTGGTGCAATCACCACAACCGTGGGTGGCGTCACGAACTATAACAATCCCAACCACAAATCCTCCCCTTTCACTCACGGGCGAGGAGTGTCGCTCGAGAAACCCCGGGATCCGGCCCACAGCTCGAGCCACCACTGAGCAGCTGCCGGACCCGAGCAGAGGGGGTGAGCGCGGTGTGCTGACACCCTCCTCCCCGCCCGCGACAACTTGGCGTCACGAACAGGATCTTACCGCTCTGCCGTCTGGTAGAGGTGCGCCTTGTTACCGCCGGAGGTATCCGGCAGAAAAATTTCAGAAGCCGCCATCTTTGGAGCGAAGAGTTCCCGCTCGAGCGTCTTCTCGAGCAGTAGAGGCGCGAAGGCCAAAACCCCGCCCCGAGAGAGGAGGGGCCGGAAAGAGCTAAGGGGGACGCGATGGTGGCTGGACGCATGTAGCAGCAGCTATAAACGCAGAGACGCCAGGACTCTGCAGCCACACTGGGTTCATGGAAGGCACGATTGCCAAGATGTACGACCCGACTCCCGACGAGGAAGCCCCTGCGCCCGGCACAGCGACGTGGTTGAGGGACCGGACTGTCCCGCTGAGTAATCGTCTGCAGGCCCATATGCAACTCCTCCTGGAGGAGTGGGAGACCGACATGGCGGACGTGGTGGCTGCTATGTGGAGACGCGAGGCAGAAGAGGATTTGGAGGAGCGGGTAAGCGACCCACGCCCCTGTATTCCTGAGGGATCGGCCGTTGGAGCTGAGGGGCCCGGCCGGCTTCCGCTCACCCTACCTCTCTCCCTGCTACCCGCAATAGCGGCTGCCACCCCACCATTAGGCCCGCTGCCTGCCCAACCGGTAGCGATACCCTGCCCAGCCGCTCCGGCGGACCAGCCGGCTGCAGACGTCCGGGACGTCCCTGGAGTACACCAGGGGGAACCGCTGGAACCGCGGCCCCTTAACAGCATGGTGCCGGAAGTCCCAGCAGTGACTGTGCCAGACCCTGAGCCTGGAACCGTGGCCTGGATGAAGGCCCGGGTGATTCAATTCCACCGGCGTCAGCAGGAGCAGATCTTCCGGATGATGGAGCAGTGGACCAACGAGGTGGAGGAGCTGCTTACAAGTGCCCCGGGGTACGGAGGGGGAATGGATGTAGCAGAACCGACTGGTGACCCACGTCCCTATGTCCTACCAGGACCGGCCGCTGCGGCTGAGGGGCCCGGCCTAGTCTCGGCCTATGCATCGCCCTTGCCGTTACTCATGAGGCGCCTTAATCTCAGCTCGCCTGATCTGCTGCTCCGTGCCACCGCAGAAGGGGCTGAAGTGCTGGAGGCTGGAGAACAGGAGGCTGCGGCAGCTGGCGGCAACCCGCCTGACGCAGGAACAAGAGACGACGACTCCTGCCCCGGCCTCGGGTCTGCTGTTGAGTTCGAAGAGGCAGGTGAGCGTACCTGCTGTGTAGGAGACCCTGTGGTTGTTCATACTCCGTGTACCGGTGGAAGTGGGTACCGGGTGCCCCTGTCACCGCGGGCATGTCAGTGCATGTTGGATATGCTGGTGGCAGAGGAGGGGTCCGCCGCAGCAGAAAGACCGGAGTAGGGCAGCGGGTGCCCGTGTGAAGCCCCGCTGATGCAGTGTCGGTGCATTACCTTCAGGGACTCCACGCAGCTGGATCTTGTCACCGGTAGGAGATCTTCTATTTGTCGTGACGCCACTCTCAGAATTGCGGTCAGTGGGGACCGCCACTGCAGCTTAAGGGATGCCTGGGGCTGATGGTGGGTGCAGTCGGTTGGAATAGCCTCCTGAGAGTGAGGCAAGCCCCAGGGCCCTGTGTATGTGTGTAGAACCACAAGGCGCAGAATAACTCCACACAAACAGAATGTCTTTCAGGGGTTTTACTCACAGAAGGTGGCAGAGTGAGTAACCCGGGCGTAGCTGGGATGAACCAGGCTGGAACCAGGTGTCCTTCAGGCTGGCTGATGAGGGTGACTACCGACTCGCCTTCCTTAGCCCTTGGTGGTTTGGGGTAACCCCGACTTTTAGTCCCTATGGGGGTCACCCAGGGAAGTTGCTGGTGCCTCTCTCCCCTTCGTTTTGGCCCGTTTGCTTGTAGCCTGGACCAGGACACTCCGGCTGCTTGCCTCCTGTGAACTATGGGCCCTAACTGTGGCTACGTGGCTGCGGACTCTGTAGTGTTGTGGTGTGGGCTTTGAGGGCCCCACACCGGCAGGTTTAGCAAGGAAAGTTGGATCTATCCCCGCACCGGGATCTGCCGCCCGTTTGGGCCTGGTTCTCCCTAGCAGTCTCCTTACTTCCCACTCCGTTGCTCTCTCTTTAGCTGAAGATGGCTTTCGGGTAGCACCACTAGGTGACCGTTCTCCCCCGTCGGTAGCCACTGCGCGGACGCTGTCAGACTGCAACAGCCCCAGGGGTCTGCTCCTGCTCTCCCCTGAACTGCACACTGAACCGGCTCACTCGAGGGACCTGCACTGCTGCTCCTGTCAGAGCTCCTCTTCCATGCTCCTCACTCCTCCACACTCCTCTCTACTCTGCTTCAGACTGTCCTCCTTCTCCCTCTTGTGCCTGCCTACGCCACCTAGCAACCAGGCTCTCTTACCACACCCCTTGATTGGAGATGGAGGCTTTTGGCCCCCTCCACTATTCCAGTGGAGGTGAAGGCTTTGCCCCCTCCTGGGATCCCCAGGGGTCCTCTCAAAGGTACATGTGTGAGACCTGATCACTATGCGCCTGTGTAGTCACACCTCGGTCAGCCTTCTGGATTACCTGTATTGTACTGCCCCCAGCATGGGTGCAGTACTCAGTGGTGCCTGACCAGGTCAGGGGCGCCACATTCCCCCTTAGTTATCACCAGCACGTCCTCGGGCTGCAAGACAACATTTTAAAATGCATAAAACATTAAAACATGTAAAACATTTTAAGATCACCAGGTACCATACATCACCACCTCCACCCACAAGTCCGTTAACCCACCCAGAACCCTCTCAGGAGGCAGGTCACCGGTCCTTTTGGTAACCAGGTCTGGGCCATCCACTTCCCCAGACCTTTCCTCCAATCTTCCTCTCCCGTTGGCCGCGCCTTCAGCCACTTCTGGCAGGATGTAGAGGCGGCTTTCATGGGCTGGTGGTCTTCAGGGTATACCTGGCCTGGTGGATCCGCGCCTTCAGCCTCTTCTGGCAGGATGCAGAGGCGGCCTCCACAGTTGGTGCTGACCAGGTACCCTCTTTGTGGTGGAGAGCCAGGCCCCATAAACAGGCATGCTCTCTGGTTGCAGGTGAGCCAAGGCCCCATAAACGGACGTGCTCCCTGGTTGCAGACGAGCCAAGCCCCTAAACAGGCTGGCTCTGGTGGTGGTACCCTCTGGTGTAACTATTTACACTGCGAGAGTTTGTGGCTATAGCCAGTTCATAGCCTTAAGGTTCATTTCTCACATCAGTTTATGTGGGCACATACTTAAACTTTAACGTTGCAAACTTTTTCAAAACTTATCAAACTGGTAACTTCTGTGCTTCTTTCTTTACTTTATGTGGATTCCTCCTCACCAGGGCTTGGGCCTGTAGGGCTGCGGCACCTGTTGCTTCCTTGACCTCTTTCTTCGTCTGTGGTAGTCTCATCAGTGGGTTCTTTATCTGTTCTTTCTCTATCTCTGTCTTTCCTTTCTTCTTCTGTGTCTGTTACTCTTTCTTTAGGACAGGGTGTTACATCGAGTGCATACCAGCCTCTTTCTCCTTGATGCATTGTAAATTGCACTGAATCTCCCATCTTTAGGTTCCTTCCAGGATGTCCTCTGGGCAAATGGGCTCTAACATCCCTTCTATTCACGAATATGCCTTCTTTCATACCAGGTGCTACTATGAAGCCGTATCCTGATTTTAGGCTGAAATCTTCTACTACTCCTCTACAAAGGGGTCCTCTGACCTGGGCTTTGGACCTTCTCAGGAACCGTTTCTCCTCCAAGTCTCTGGCCGTTATTTCATCTTTATTCTCTGGAGACTGCGGTGCAGGGGAAAACTTGGTCCTACTGCGGCGCCGGGTCTTGCGGGCTGGATTCTGCAGAGTACAGCTTACAAACTCCCAGGTGAGGCTTTTGGGCAGATCTTCTTCAGCAGACGGTGTCAGGTCTTCTTCATCCCAGCGGGAATATGGCAGCATCTCTGGCTCTGGGCATGGATCCACTGCTGATGGCTCCGGGGTCAGCTCCTCAGCCTCCTGGCCTCCCCTCCCCCTTAGTTCTACTGAGCACTCCTGTTGTGGCAGTGCTGGGGATGAGTGTTCGTCAGCTGGCCCGGGCGGTGGACTTTTTGGCGTGGACATCTCTAGAGTCTTCTGAGGGGTATGTGGAGGAAGCAGATACCGGTCCACCATCTCCTTTGGGAACTGGGCCTCTAGGTCAGCCTTCAGCTTCTGGTAGTCGGGGTCCTCCCCCAGCGTAGACTGCCTAGCAGGGACCTCCTTGGACTGGGGAGCGGTGTCTGCTCTGGCCTTGCAGGCCGGGGTAAATGGTGATACAATCTTATCTTGGCGGGCCGCGCCTGGCATGGCGGCGGCCTGGTCTTGGCGGGCCGCGCCTGGCATGGCGGCGGCCTGGTCTTGGCGGGCCGCGCCTGGCATGGCGGCGGCCTGGTCTTGGCGGGCCGGGCAGGGCATCGCTGCGGCGGCCTGGATCGGCGTCGCTGTCGCGGCCTGGATTGGCGTCGCAGCTGCGATGGGATCTGTGCAGGCTGGGCTGGGCGTCGCTGCAGCGATCTGGGCTTGGCGGGCCGCACCGGACGTGGCTGCGGCCTGGTTCAGCACCTCACTTGCGGCGCGGACGAGCGTTGCTGCTGCGGTGGGGTCTCGGCGGGTCGGGCCTAGCATGGCGGCGGCCTGGGTCAGCGTCACACCTGCGGCGCGGATGAGGGTCGCGGTGGCAGCCGGTTCTTTGCGGGCCGGACTGGGCGTTACTGCAGGGACCGGGTCTTGGTGGGCCGAGCAGGGCATCGCTGCGGCGGCCTGGGCTTGGCGGGCCGCACCTGGCGTGGCTGCGGCCTGGTTCAGCGTCGCCGCGGCGGGCGCCTCTTCAGGGACCGCGGGCGTGGCAGCAGGGGTCGGGGCATCCGGGCTGGCAGGGGCAACACTGGACTCACCCATCGGTAGCATCATCGGGGTCTGAGTCGTCACCGCCCGATCTGGCACTCGGCGCGCGGATCTCCCTTCATAGGCCTGAACCGCCGCGGTCATCCCCAGGAACTCCATCCGTCCGTCTCTGATCTGCCTTCCGATCCTGGCTTCCAGTTGATCGCAGAACTCGGCAAGCTCCCGACACCACCAGGCAGCGGAGCCCGGCTCTGGGTCTCTGTGTTCAGACGCCATTTTCTCTAACAACAAGCTGCTGGTCCCTTTTCCGTTCCGCCGTCTCTGGACGCTTCCGCTCTCTACACAAGCGAGGTCAGAACTCTGCAGGGGATCTCTGGGTAGCCACACCTCTTCGTGGGCGGTAACTTCTCCCAGCGCGGGCTGCTGTTGTTTTTCAGCGCGCTTTTCATGGTGGCAATATGGCGGCGCTTCCAATTTTTCAAGCGGACCGCCCAGGCACATGGTCACCTGTCTGAACAGGTCTAGTCCTTATCCTGTTCGTGACGCCAGATGTGAAGCCCCGCTGATGCAGTGTCGGTGCATTACCTTCAGGGACTCCACGCAGCTGGATCTTGTCACCGGTAGGAGATCTTCTATTTGTCGTGACGCCACTCTCAGAATTGCGGTCAGTGGGGACCGCCACTGCAGCTTAAGGGATGCCTGGGGCTGATGGTGGGTGCAGTCGGTTGGAATAGCCTCCTGAGAGTGAGGCAAGCCCCAGGGCCCTGTGTATGTGTGTAGAACCACAAGGCGCAGAATAACTCCACACAAACAGAATGTCTTTCAGGGGTTTTACTCACAGAAGGTGGCAGAGTGAGTAACCCGGGCGTAGCTGGGATGAACCAGGCTGGAACCAGGTGTCCTTCAGGCTGGCTGATGAGGGTGACTACCGACTCGCCTTCCTTAGCCCTTGGTGGTTTGGGGTAACCCCGACTTTTAGTCCCTATGGGGGTCACCCAGGGAAGTTGCTGGTGCCTCTCTCCCCTTCGTTTTGGCCCGTTTGCTTGTAGCCTGGACCAGGACACTCCGGCTGCTTGCCTCCTGTGAACTATGGGCCCTAACTGTGGCTACATGGCTGCGGACTCTGTAGTGTTGTGGTGTGGGCTTTGAGGGCCCCACACCGGCAGGTTTAGCAAGGAAAGTTGGATCTATCCCCGCACCGGGATCTGCCGCCCGTTTGGGCCTGGTTCTCCCTAGCAGTCTCCTTACTTCCCACTCCGTTGCTCTCTCTTTAGCTGAAGATGGCTTTCGGGTAGCACCACTAGGTGACCGTTCTCCCCCGTCGGTAGCCACTGCGCGGACGCTGTCAGACTGCAACAGCCCCAGGGGTCTGCTCCTGCTCTCCCCTGAACTGCACACTGAACCGGCTCACTCGAGGGACCTGCACTGCTGCTTCTGTCAGAGCTCCTCTTCCATGCTCCTCACTCCTCCACACTCCTCTCTACTCTGCTTCAGACTGTCCTCCTTCTCCCTCTTGTGCCTGCCTACGCCACCTAGCAACCAGGCTCTCTTACCACACCCCTTGATTGGAGATGGAGGCTTTTGGCCCCCTCCACTATTCCAGTGGAGGTGAAGGCTTTGCCCCCTCCTGGGATCCCCAGGGGTCCTCTCAAAGGTACATGTGTGAGACCTGATCACTATGCGCCTGTGTAGTCACACCTCGGTCAGCCTTCTGGATTACCTGTATTGTACTGCCCCCAGCATGGGTGCAGTACTCAGTGGTGCCTGACCAGGTCAGGGGCGCCACACCCGCAGCAGCAGTCCCTGTTGGGACCACCACTGAGTTTTTGTTTGTTTGAAAAGTTTGAAATGATAAGGAAAATGATGATACCGTGAAAGTCACCTGATTTGCTTGTGATTTGCAACCGGCCGGAGCCGGCACCGTTGTCCCAGTGGGGACCGTTTAAAAATGCATGGGAACTATCCATGGACAAGCCCGTGAACTTGCAGGGCACCACAAACGTTAAGTGGCTTGTAAATATGTTGGTTACCGTTACCGTTTTCCGCACTGCCGCCTCTGGAAAGGCAGGTTGGAGGGAGGGCCCTGAGCAGAGCAGGCTGGGGCCCAGCCACCAAAGGAACCGGTGGCTACCCTCTGGAGGGGAAGGACAGATCCCGCTCGGGTAACTTGTGCTGGACTGTGGGTCAAGGGGTGCTGCCTGGGCTTTAGGGGCAGCATCAGGGCCAGGTTGCTTGGGTGGGAGAGAGCGGAAACCGTAACCGTAAACCGTTGCAACGTTTAAGAAATGTGCCTCCCGTTTTGGGAAGATTTATTAAAAATGTTATTCATGTTTGCTTAACCTTGTTACCCCTTTTTCAGAAAAATAAAACCGGTGTAGGACGGCAGCCCGCGGACGGTCTGCATTTTGCTAAGGGGGAATGTGTCGCCCTGGGCAAGCCAGGGGTCACAGGTCACAACACCACCACACCCCACACTCCAGGTAGGCACATCAATGCTAACCAGAAATCCTTGTTGCCTTCCTCCAGAGGCTGATGATTCACACCAGGGAGTGGGCCAGGCGGTTGGCTCCGCCCACCAAGGAGGTCACAGCTCTGGAGGCGGGAGAAACCAGGCAGTCTAGTCAGGGAGGAGGAAGTAGAAGGAGTGGAAGTGAAGCCCAGGCAGGGCAAGAGTGAGGAGCTAAGTGAGAGAGTAAACAACTAAGTGAAAGTAGTGAAAGTAAGAAAGTGGAAAAGGAGAAGAACAAGTGAAGTGACAGAAGGAAGGAAAGCCTGAAGGGTCCAGCTTTGTGTAGGGCCAGAACAGCAAGGTCAGCGACGGCGGTGACTGTCTGGAGGGGGACCGTTTGGAAGTTCCTGGAAGGACCCCGTTGGCTGTGTGCCCGGTGGTCTGGAGCAGTGTTCCGAAGGACAGTCAGCACCAGGGCAGGGGCCTCTCGGACCCCGGCAAGGCTAGGAGTCGCCAAATTTGCCGAATCCGTCAGTGAAGGGGACGTAGATCCCCCAACAACCAAGTCCCGATTGAAGGCAACAGCCCAACCTGAAGCAGAGAGACACCGCCACCGCCAAGGCACCAGTTTCTCAGGGCCAGCGCCTGCGGGCAAAGTGTAGAGCTCCTCCGGCCCAGATTGTAGTCGGGGAGCGGGTAACCGGAGGGAATCCACCGCTACCACAAGTCAACCATAGGTGCAAGGAAGAGGGACATCACCGTCACCTACCGGGAGTGCAGCCGTCTGTGGGACCGTCCTACCAGCCGTTTGGTTTACCGTACAAACTGTGTCCACGTCTCAGGCTGAGTGAGTACCACAGTGCCGCAAGGCACAGCGCTGCCCCCGCGTCCCTGCGCCCACCATGCCCCGCACCTCCTTCTCCACCACCGGGCCCCGGGATCACCAACCCCTACCCACGGAGGGGCAACACAACACCTGGCTGCTCCCCATCACCATCCCCGGGATCCCCGCATTGAGCAGCGGTGGTGCAATCACCACAACCGTGGGTGGCGTCACGAACTATAACAATCCCAACCACAAATCCTCCCCTTTCACTCACGGGCGAGGAGTGTCGCTCGAGAAACCCCGGGATCCGGCCCACAGCTCGAGCCACCACTGAGCAGCTGCCGGACCCGAGCAGAGGGGGTGAGCGCGGTGTGCTGACACCCTCCTCACCGCCCGCGACACCAGCACAACCCATCCCAACGCTACAGTACAATAGTCACTTTCCCTTGCAGCAGCTCCACGTCCAGTCTCCTTAAAGGGGTGAGAATCAGGGGTCCCATCACCATAGTCATAGTCGAGCCTTTTGACAGCTAATGGAACTGACCACTAGACTCCTGTCTTCCAGCTCTTATTGTCTGGGGCCGTTCCATTCGAGGATCAGTCTCTCGTCAAAATGATGTTTACACTCCGTGTCTTGGTCAACTCTCGAGGTTCACGTTATCTCGTCTTAGGTCTCCTTTCTTTCCTTTACTGCCCCCAGTCACCTACTATATTTGGCCTCACAATCTACAGAGTTTCTGTCCAAAAAGTATCTGTCATGCTAGGCAAGGGGAAGTACCAAGCGCATGGAGAAAGACACAGGGTTTCTCTTCCCTAGGGAAAAGGAAGATGGCGACCCCTGACCAAACCTACTGCTGGTCTCTGGGGTCCATCACCACCCTAGATAGGTTCTGCATCTATTAGCTGAGCCGGAAACCTGACCCTAGGTACTCCCAATGCTGGGCCCTAAATAGGGAATGGATAGGATGAGCTCTTTGTTACCCCCACTAAACACTATAGAAGTCACAAGGAGGACACTCAGGGGGAAAATGCATGAAATACTGATCATTAGATGACTCTGGCAGAACTTCAACAGAGTTTTCAGCAATGATACCACAGAGGAGGACAAACCACCTCCTCGCATCCAGTGCATGAAGGAACTGAAAATATCACCAGCACCAATCAAAGGAAGGAAGGGGTAAACACCAAGAGAATACTGATGATCAACAGTTGGGTGGAAGTCGAGCTCCTGCTGGGTCCAAAAGAGGGAGAGATGAATCCAGCAGAAAGCTACCTATACCAGTGAATACTGACAGCAGGAACAATGGAAAGTCAGAGAGCATTCTGTGCAGCCAAATTCCTTGACCTTCTATGGCCAGAAACCACATGACTGTCTGTTGTATCACTTTCCAGATCTTCATTCACTCAATTGAATTTAACCTTCTAGAATGAACTGTCTCTTACCCTGACAACTATCTCCTCCCATTGTGGGCTAGTCCCAACCCTTAATTGTCGCCTATCCTATAGTCACACAAGTGCTATGCCATGCTTCACATTACACATCATTAACACTACATATTAGGCCTCTTTCACACGTCCGTGAAAATCACGCACGTTCTTCACGGACGTGTCAAAGGTGCGTATTGCACACGTGTGTTCTCCGTGATAACACACGGAGAACGGGAACTTTCTACTCACCTTCCCCTGGCTTCGCTGTCCGTGGTGCTGATTTATGGTCTCTGGTCCTGCCTACTCCCCGCTGCTGCTGCTTCCGGCCCACAGTGAAGTGAATATTCATGAGCATAACGAGCTGGGTCGGAAGCAAGTGACAGCAACGGCAGAGACAGCAGGGCTGGAGAAGGTAAGTATAGAAATTCTTTTTTTTTTTTTTGGACTTTTTTTTTTTTAATAACAAATTGTAAAAGCCAGTCAGTGCCCTATGTTACTACACGGGCAATATGTTTCTACCAGGTTACCATCCGTTTCTATAGTGAGGTCGCTTTGACATTACTAAGGATGTGTTTATGTGAAAGGGGTTGGACACAGTCCTGGGAGACCTCGGTGCTATTCATGTTTTTCTGAGCAATTGGAGGCTTTGTCGTATTGCGATTCACGGCAAATCAATTTGCTGCAAATTGAACTTTTTTGGAAAAATTCATCAGATCTGCCAAATTTTAATTTATAAAGATTGAATGATCTCTGATATTTTACAGGTGTGATGCCAATTTAAGCAATAATTATGCATCTTGGCCCCTTTGTGCTCAGGTGCGACTCCGCTAATAAGATCAATTAGTGGCATCGTGGGGATATAAGCAACTGTGTCCCATTACATTGCATCTTTCATTATGAGCTGAGTCCTCGAAATGCGTCAGTGGATGTTTTCCTGATCACTATAAAGGCTGCCACTGATTGTAAAGAAAGATAATAATAAAGAATATAACTATAACCACCACAATACTGAATATAGCAAATAAAATCCAGCTCGCTCACCCGCACGTACATGGATCACACAGCCAACAGGAAAAAGGCGACATCCAGTACCAATTATACAGTAAATAAGCATTGTCTGACTTTTTTGAAGAAACAATATAATACAAAACAGCCCCAAATGAGATTTACCGTGACGTGGGGTAGCTCAAGAAATTGCAATTTTTTTGCCAAAAATCTCAACATTTTTATAATAAGTACAGTTTGGAATTTTTAGTGCTGAAGTGCACATTTAGTGCTGGCTTTTTGTTTTGTTTTTTACAAAACAGAACAAGACAAAGGTAAAGTAACTGAAATGTTTCAGATCACTTATGAGCCTTAGACATGAATGAAGCGAAATGCGTCAGTACTGTACCTATGTTTCCGTCTGTATCATATCCTGTGATTACTCCAATAAAGCAGGACAAGGATTTTTTTTTACTAGATCAATATTTTCCCCTATGTACAAGAATAATATAACTACTATAATACTGCCCCTATGTACAAGAATATAATTGCTATAATACTGCCCCCTATGTACAAGAATATAACTACTATAATACTGCCCCTATGTACAAGAATATAATTGCTATAATACTGCCCCCTATGTACAAGAATATAACTACTATAATACTGCCCCTATGTACAAGAATATAATTACTATAATACTGCCCCTATGTACAAGAATATAACTACTATAATACTGCCCCTATGTACAAGAATATAACTACTATAATACTGCCCCTATGAACAAGAATATAACTACTATAATACTGCCCCTATGTACAAGAATATAACTACTATAATACTGCCCCTATGTACAAGAATATAACTACTATAATGCTGCCCCTATGTACAAGAATATAACTACTATAATGCTGCCCCTATGTACAAGAATATAACTACTATAATACTGCCCCTATGTACAAGAATATAACTACTATAATACTGCCCTTATGTACAAGAATATAATTACTATAATACTGCCCCTATGTACAAGAATATAACTACTATAATACTGCCCCTATGTACAAGAATATAACTACTATAATACTGCTCCTATGTACAAGAATATAACTACTATAATACTGCCCCTATGTACAAGAATATAACTACCATAATACTGCCCCTATGTACAAGAATATAACTACAATAATACTGCCCTTATGTACAAGAATATAACTACTATAATACTGCCCCTATGTACAAGAATATAACTACTATAATACTGCCCCTATGTACAAGAATATAATTATTATAATACTGCCCCCTATGTACAAAAATATAACTACTATAATACTGCTCCTATGTACAAAAATATAACTACTATAATACTGCCCCTATCTACAAGAATATAACTACTATAATACTGCCTCCTATGTACAATAATATACCTACTATAATACTGCCTCCTATGTACAATAATATAACTACTATAATACTGCCCCCTATGTACAATAATATAACCACTATAATACTGCCCCCTATGTACAATAATATACCTACTATAATACTGCCTCCTATGTACAATAATATAACTACTATAATACTGCCCCCTATGTACAAGAATATAACTACTATAATACTGCCCCCTATGTGCAAGAATATAATTACCATAATACTTTGTCCTATTTATAAAATGTGTGTTTTGCTACATGATACCTATATATTTGGAGAATAATGATACTTTATTGTAAACATGAGACTTTTATTTTGCTATCATTTATTTTACACAGTAAAAGTAATAGCAGATTTCTCATTTATGCCACTTTCTTGCTCACTCTCTTGTAGACGATGTCTTTAACAGTCATAACCTAAAAGATAAAACACGACCATTAGATTTATTAAAAACAATCAATAAATATATATACAGTATATATATATATATATATATATATTTATTATGTAATTGCAATAACATTTTAATAAAACGATATAAAGACCCTGAGCTACTGATAAGCCTGACATTTTTTAGGTGAATCACCATCTCTAACATTATTTTTAAAGGGATCCTGTTCCGTGTAAAAGTGCTGTTAATCTGCAGGTCAATAGTGTTTGAAACTGCCAGGCACCTGCACAGTAAACTCAGTTGCCCGGAGGATAAGAACTTTAATCCTCCCAGCAGCATTTCAGTTTCAGTCACGGGGGCGGCTCCGGCGTGAGTTGAGTCACCGCTCTGTGTATGGAGAGCGGTGGCTGTAACCGTCCCCCATACTGACTGACAGCTTCCTCTAATGCTGATTGGCTGTCAGTCGGTGCGAGGTGGTTGGGGAGGTTACAGCCGCCACTCTCCATACACAGAGCAGTGACTGAACTCGTGCCAGCGCCGCCCCCGTGACTGAAATCCAAACACTTCCGGGAGGAATAAAGTTCTTTTCCTCCAGTCAGTGTGGTTCATTGTGCAGCTGCCGGGCAGGTTTCATTGGCTATTAACCCGCAGATTAACCCCATATCTGCAGGTTAATAGCATTTTTACACATGCCAGGTTTACAGATGTCCTGTATTTCTATGAATATATATATATATATATAAAAATGCCGCTAGTGTACTGAATCTATCATATTTATGTTGTTCCTATGCCTCTCTAGTCCTGAGATATGGCCCCTCTCTGTCTTGTAGGTGGGCCATATCCAAGTGGACATAGTTTAAAATGCTCCCTCGTGGGAGGTTTCTTGAGGACCATTTCCAGTTGGATAAGAATATTCGATTTACTGTATATACAGGAAAGATGGTGCCTTATCCATGGAATAGAGAGGAACAAAAGAGAAACCACACCAGATTCAGGAGAACAGAGGTAAAAATATTACATATTGATCAACTTTAAAGACGGTCTCCACTTTCCTAAAACATTGACATGTTAGTAGTTGTATTTGTCGATTGGTACCAAGACCCCCGAAATCACCGGGCAGAAGAGTTCAGCCTAGCTCCATGCCCCTTTGGCTATGCTCGACTTTGGTCTATGGCCCCTTCTGCAGATAACAAGTCTCACGAGTTCTGGCTACATTATCACTCATCTTTGGCGGCTGAAGAAAACTCACATTGGTTAGGATGTCTCCGGACAGTTCTGTGGTGGAGAGGACAGACTTCAGTTTCACCACCAGCTTGCCGTCCACAAGATTAACTGTAGTCTAGAGGGAAACAAAAGCGTTGGCCAATGGTTACAGGAGAACATTTGTAGAATACGTGGTCTTTCAGATCAATACTTTTATAGCATGTCCTGTTGGGGGACATACAAGACTACAATTGAAAAACTGAGAAAACTTTCTACGTGCCTTCACATTGGACAATTCGAGTAAACAGTTGACACCAGGTAGCCAAAATGGGCTTCTGACTGGTCCAGTAGAGTTTTGGTCTAGCCCTAAAGCTTTGTATTTACCATAAATGAGCAAGAATTACAATCCTATACAATTAGGGACTAGGCTATTAAAGGCCCCGTCACACTAAGCAACATCGCTAGCAACATCGCTGCTAACGAACAACTTTTGTGACGTTGCTAGCGATGTTGTTGTGTGTGACATCCAGCAACAACCTGGCCCCTGCTGTGAGGTCGTTGGTTGTTGCTGAATGTCCTGGGCCATTTTTTAGTTGTTGCTGTCCTGCTGTGAAGCACAGATCGCTGTGTGTGACAGCGAGACAGCAACAACTAAATGTGCAGGCAGCAGGAGCCGGCTTCTGCGGAGGCTGGTAACCACAGTAAACATCGGGTAACCAAGAAGCCCTGTCCTTGGTTACCCGATATTTACCTTTGTTACCAGCCTCCGCCGCTCTCACTGTCAGTGCCGGCTCCTGCTCTGTGCACATGTAGCTGCAGGACACATCGGGTTAATTAACCCAATGTGTGCTGTAACTAGGAGAGCAGGGAGCCAGCGCTAAGCGGTGTGCGCTGCTCCCTGCTCTGTGCACATGTAGCTGCAGCACACATCGGGTAATTAACCCAATGTGTGCTGTAACTAGGAGAGCAGGGAGCCAGCGCTCAGTATGCGCTGCTCCCTGCTCTCTGCACGTGTAGCTGCGTGCGCTGGTAACCAAGGTAAATATCGGGTTGGTTACCCGATATTTACCTTAGTTACCAAGCGCAGCATCTTCCACGCGGCGCTGGGGGCTGGTCACTGGTTGCTGGTGAGCTCACCAGCAACTCGTGTAGCGACGCTCCAGCGATCCCTGCCAGGTCAGGTTGCTGGTGGGATCGCTGGAGCGTCGCAGTGTGACATCTCACCAGCAACCTCCTAGCAACTTACCAGCGATCCCTATCGTTGTTGGGATCGCTGGTAAGTTGCTTAGTGTGACTGGACCTTTAGAGTAAAGACCTTTTGGTCTATCACACAATGGTCAACACCAATGTCAATCAAGATTGGTGGAGATCAGCTATTGTAACACCTGTTGATTGAGATATATATAATCATGGTTAAAAGTGTTGACACCGTCGAAATTGTTCCAGAAAATAAAGCATTTCTCCCAGAAAATTATTGCAGTTACCCGTTTTGTCATACACATGTTTATTTCCTTTGAGTGCATTGGAACAACACTAAAACACAGAGAAATGCAAATGGACATAATTTCACGCAAACCTCAAAATGGCCAGGACAAAATTGTTGCCACCTTCAACTTAATATTTGGTTGCACCCTTTACCCTTTGGAATAAATAACTGCAATCAATCGCTTCCTATAACCGTCAACAAGATTCTTACGCATCTAAATTAGAATTTTGGACTCTTCTTTAGAAACGTCTCCAGGTCTCTCATATCTGATGGAGTCTTCTCCTAACAGCAATTTTCAGATCTCTCCACAGGTGTCAATGGGATTTAGATCTGAACTCATTGCTGCCACTTCAGAACTCTCCAGCGCTTTGTTCCTTCTATTTCTGGGGGCTTCTTCATGTGTTTGGGCTCATTTTCGTGCTGGAAGACCCATGACCTAGGACACACCCCCAGCTTTCTGACACTGGGCACTACATTTCAACCCACAATCCTTAGGTAATCTTCTGATTTCATGATGCCTTGCAAACAGTCAAGGCCCCCAGTACAGAGGCAGCAAAACAACTCCAAAACATCCTTGAACCTCCATCATATGTGACTGTAGGTACTGTGTTCTTTTCTTTGTAGGCTACAGTAAAATGATGTGCTTTACCAAAAAGCTCTACCCTGGTCTCCTATGAACTCTTTCCCAGAAGGATTTTGGTTACTAATGTACATTTTGGCAAACTACAGTCTAACTTTTTACATCTGTGTCAGCAGTGGGGTCCTCCTGGGTCTCCTCCATAGATTTTCATTTCATTGAAATGTGGATGGATAGTTTGCACTGATACTGATGCACCCTGAGCTTGCAGTACAGCTTGAATTTCTTTGGAACTTGATTGGGACTTATGCACCATCCGTACTCTCCTGCTTTGCAACGTTTTATCAAATTTCTCTGTGATCCATGTTCAGGGAGATTAGCTACAGTGCCATGGGTTGAAAATGTCTTTATTATGTTGCACACTGTGACCAAAGGAACATGAACATCTCTGGAGATGGACTTGTAACCTTAAAAAGATAGTTCACTACTCTGCAGTAGTGACCACATCTCTGTAAAACGTTTTGTAAATAACTTGTGTTGCCATTTCAGCTTCTGAGCGGCACTATCGTGGTCCGCTCTTCCCCATCGCATGACCCCCTCCTGAGCTCCATGACCTCTGGGATCTGGTGATGTCATGTAAACTTCCAGTTGTGTTGACATTACCACAGCCGGCCCCAGTATTCCTGAGTGACTGGGCTGTGAACAGCATTTCACCACTCATCACAGAGCCCAGCATCTCCCTGATTGCGGCACTCTGCAGTGAAGGAGAGTGCACGCGAGATAATGGGCTGTGACGCTGGGCTGTAATGAGCGGGGAAATGCCACTCACAGCCCAGTCACTCAGGAAGATTGGGTCTGGCCATGGGGATGTCAAGTCAACTGGAAGTTGACCTGACATCACCAGATCCCAGAGATCCCAGAGCCCAGGGGTCATGCGATGGGTACGAGTGGACCAAGATAGCGCTGCTCAGAGGCTGCAGTGGCAACACAAGGTATTTACAAAATACCT